>NW_025317534.1:0-64542 GCF_018873765.1 Telopea speciosissima
ATCTGAACCGTATTATCAATCTCCCCATTATGCACATATTTCCAATCTGAAATAAAATTATCAAAATTGGCAGCACAGTTCTCCAACCTAACTTTAGTTTCCAAGAGACAAACCAATTTAGCTTGATGGTCTTTACACACCTTCTTAATCCCCAGTTGTTTGGTTGAAGCATTCATGCCTCTTACATTCTAGACTAAACACTTCATTTAGTAACCAGGTTAAAGCCATCAACTCCATCCTTACTAGGTCCATCTCCCTTAACCTCACTAGAGTCTTTCGGATTTACAAGAACCCGTTGGGCCTGGAACTTAGACCCTCTCCCCATGGGTCGGCCCAGAATAAAATAAAAAATAGAACTAGATTGACCCATACCTTTTCCAGAAAGTCCTTGAATTGATCGAGTGTCCGCAGCTTGCTCCTTTAGTCTTTCAATATTGGCCGAGGGCTTAGCTGCAATTATCCCTTTCTCCCTTGAACTCAACAGATTTTCAGCTATTTTGTCACCTTGCATAGGCGCCCCAGCAGCACCACCAACGGATTTGGATCAATCATCTTCAAAGATTCCAAAACTGCCACCTCACCATCCCCATTTAAGGAATTAATTTCAGTTGCCTTCCCATCCAAAGTTAAAGCACTAGGGTCACTTTCCACCAAAACAGAGTTTGACTTTTGAGTCAAGAAAGGACAGCTATCCACATTAGGAATAATAACTAACGGTTGTGAGGTGAAACTTATTTCCTCCAAATCTGCCTCATTTTTTTCTCGTTCCATGCACAACGCATTAGGGGTCTTAGCATCCGCATTAGGGGTCTTAGCATCCTTAATAGTGGGGTCCCTAACATCATTCTCTCTCTCCATAATCACTCCACCAACCTTCTCTCCACTCTCAACTATTCTTCATGGCCAACGCATAGGCTTTAGTAGGAGAAGACCCATCTGTCTCTTTCATGACATTTGAATTTTTCAAATTTTCCACACCAACCCTCTTCTCCCTATCTCGCTTATTTAATGAATCCCTTGAATTTTCAACACCAACCCTCTTCTCCACATCTGTCTTATTTAATGAATCCCTTGAATCTTGCCCATCATCCAGCCCATCTCCTAATAAAATATTGCAAGAATCAGCATCCAACATCAGCACCTTTGGATCATATGCAACCTCTTCCGTTAGATCTTCTAGCAATGCAAAAGCATTAATATGGACAGCTTCCACTGTTTTAATAAAACATCCCATGCAAAGGTAAAGCTTGGTCTGCCACCAATGAAGTGCCCCATGAGGGTGCTCTTCCAACGTTCAAGTCCCTTGCTGACCATTGCCTCCTAACATTTCGCAGCCAAAACCCCATCAATCAACTCTGGTTTCACATAGGACAGCTTGAGACCATCACAATAAGCCGAAGAAGAGGAAGAAAAAAGGGCAGACCAAGGAACACCAGCCTTCCCCTTCCTCGAATCACTACTCTCAGAATCTTCATTATACTGAGTATTACCATCTTTCCCAGCCCCTTCCAGGGCAGCAGCGTGAATCAGTTCTTCAACCTGCACCAAACCAACTCCAATATTCTCACCATGCACCACCGGAGCACCAACTCCCACCAAATCACCAAGGGCAGGCCACTTCTCCTTCCTCGAGCCACCAAGAGCAGCACCACCTTCCCCCAAGCTGATATTCCCCCCACCTTCCCTTCCTCCCGAATTGAGAAGGGGAGGACCATTAGCAGAAGCTAATGGCCTGCCAGCCATCACCAAGAGCAAACCAAAACACTCCCTCCCAAAATCGCCAGAGTTTCTCTCTCCTCAATCGAAAATACGAATCCGGTGGTTAAGGGTTATTTGGGGGCATTTCTGTACTTTTTTGGATTTGGTATTTTCTAAAAAATGTCCTTATCTCTTATTAGACGTGTGGAGGAGATGTTGAGGGTCGTGACCTTCGAATCGATACCCATTTTGGCATATGTTCACTTTCAGTTTAAACCAGATCGGGTGGGTTGTTTGAGGTTATTTGGGGGCATTTCTGTACTTTTTTGGGTTTGGTATTTTTAAAAACTGTCCTTATCTCTTATTAAAAGTGTGTATGCGATGTTGAGGGTCGTGACCTTCGAATCGATACCTATTTTGGCATATGTTCATTTTCAGTTTAAACCAGACCGGGTGGGTCGTTTGGGTTATTTCGGGGCATTTCTGTACTTTTTTGGGTTTGATGTTTTCTAAAAACTATCATTATCTCTTATTAGACGTGTAGATGCGATGTTGAGGGTCGTGACCTTCGAATCGATACCTATTTCGACATATAATCATTTTCAGTTTAAACCAGACCGGGTGGATCGTTTGGGGTTATTTGGGGGCATTTCTGTACTTTTTTGGGTTTGGTGTTTTCTAAAAACTATCATTATCTCTTATTAGATGTGTAGATGCGATGTTGAGGGTCGTGACCATCGAATCGGTACCTATTTCGGCATATGTTCATTTTTGGTTTAAACCTGACATGGTGGGTTGTTTGGGTTTATTTGGGGGCAATTCTGTACTTTTTTGGGTTTGATATTTTCTAAAAAGTGGCATTATCTCTTATTAGACGTGTGGAGAAGATGTTGAGGGTCGTGACCTTTGAATCGATACCCATTTCGGCATATGTTCATTTTCAGTTTAAACCAGGCCGGGTGGGTCGTTTGGGGTTATTTGCGGGCATTTCTGTACTTTTTTGGGTTTCGTATTTTCTAAAAAGTGTCATTATCTCTTATTAGACGTGTGGAGGAGATGTTAAGGGTCGCGACCTTAGAATCGATACCTATTTCAGCTTATGTTCATTTTCGAATTAAACCAGACCAGGTGGGTCGTTCGGGGTTATTTGGGGGCTTTCTGTACTTTTTTTGTTTGGTATTTTATAAAAAGTGTCATTATCTCTTATTAGACGTGTGGAAGAGATGTTGAGGGTCGTGACCTTCGAAATGATACCTATTTCGGCATATGTTCATTTTCAGTTTAAAGCAGACCGGGTGGGTCGTTTGGGGTTATTTGGGGGCATTTCTGTACTTTTTTGGGTGTCATATTTTCTAAAAAATATCCTTATCTCTTATTAGACGGGTGGAGGAGATGTTGAGGGTCATGACCTTCGAATCGATACCCATTTCGGCATATTTTCATTTTTAGTTTAAACCAAACCGGGTGGGTCGTTTCGGGTTATTTGGGGGCATTTCTGTACTTTTTTGGGTTTGGTATTTTTTAAAAACTGTCCTTATCTCTTATTGGACATGAGGATACGATGTTGAGGGCCGTGACCTTCGGATCGATACCTACTTTGGCATATGTTCATTTTCTGTTTAAACCAGACCGGGTGGGTCGTTTGGGGTTATTTGGGGGCATTTCTAAACTTTTTTGGTTTGGGATTATCTAAAAACTGTCCTTATCTCTTATTAGACGTGTGGATACGATGTTGAGGGTCGTGACCTACGAATCAATACGTATTTTGACATATGTTCATTTTCGTTTTGAACTAGATCGGTTGGGTCATTTGGGGTTATTTGGTGGCATTTCTAGACTTTTTTCGGGTTTGGATTTTCTAAAAACATTCCTTATCTCTTATTAGACGTGTGGATGCGATGTTGCAGGTCGCAACCTTCTAATTGATACCTATTTCGGCATATGTTCATTTTCTATTTAAACCAGATTGGGTGGGTCGTTTGGGTTTATTTGGGGGCATTTCTGAACATTTTTCGGGTTGGGATTTTCTAAAAATTGTCCTTATCTCTTATTAGACTTGTGGATGAGATGTTGAGGGTCGTGACCTTCGAATCAATACCTATTTTGGCATATGTTCATTTTCGGTTTAAACCTGACATGGTGGGCTGTTTGGGGTTATTCGAGGGCATTTCTGTACATTTTTTGGTTTGGTATTTTCTAAAAAGTGTCCTTATCTCTTATTAGATGTATGGATGCGATGTTGAGTGTCGTGACCTTCGAATCGATACCTATTTCGGCATATGTATATTTTCGGTTTAAACCAGACCGGGTGGGTCGTTTGGGGTTATTTGGGGGCATTTCTGTATTTTTTTGGGTTTGGGATTTTCTAAAAAGTGTCCTTATCTCTTATTAGACGTGTGGATGCAATTTTGAGGGTCGTGACCTTCGAATCGATACCTATTTCGGCATATGTTCATTTTTTGTTTAAACCTGACGTGGTGGGTTGTTTGGGGTTATTTGGGGGCAGTTCTCCACTTTTCTTGGTTTGGTATTTTCTAAAAAGTGTCCTTATCTCTTATTAGACATGTGGAAGAGATGTTAAGTGTCGTGACCTTGGAATCGATACCCATTTCGGCATATGTTCTTTTTCAGTTTAAACCAGACCGGGTGGGTCGTTTGGGATTATTTTGGGGCATTTCTGTACTTTTTTGGATTTGGTAGTTTTTAAAAACTGTCCTTATCTCTTACTAGACGTGTGGATGCGAGGGTTGTGACCTTCGAATCGATACCTATTTTTGCATATGTTCATTTTCTGTTTAAATCAGATTGGGTGAGTCATTTGGGATTGTTTGGGGGCATTTCTGTACTTTTTTGGGGTTGGTAATTTCTAAAATGTGTATTTATCTCTTAATAAACCTATAGATGCGATGTTGAGGGTCGTGACCATCGAATCGATACCTATTTCGACATATATTCTTTTTCAATTTAAACCTGACATGGTGGGTTGTTTGGGGTTATTTGGGGGCATTTCTGTACTTTTTTGGGTTTGGTAATTTTTTAAAAAGTGTCCTTATCTCTTATTAGATGTCTGGAGGAGATGTTGAGGGTCGTGAACTTTGAATCGATTCCCATTTCGGCATATGTTCATTTTCAGTTTAAACCAGGCCGGGTGGGTCGTTTCGGTCATTTGGGGGCATTTCTGTACTTTTTTGGGTTTGGTATTTTATAAAAAGTGTCATTGTCTCTTATTAGACCTGTGGAGGAGATGTTGAGGATCGTGACCTTATAATCGATACCTATTTCGGCTCATGTTCATTTTCGATTTAAACCAGACCAGGTGGGTCATTTGGGGTTATTTGGGGGCATTTTAGTACTTTTTTTGTTTGGTATTTTCTATAAAGTGTCATGATCTCTTATTAGACGTGTGGAGGAGATGTTGAGGGTCGTGACCTTCGAATAGATACCTATTTCGGCATATGTTCATTTTCGGTTTAAACCAGACATGGTGGGTTTTCTTGGGGTTATTTGGGGGCATTTCTGTACTTTTTTGGGTTTGGTATTTTCTAAAAAGTGTCATTATCTCTTATTAGATGTGTGGAGGAGATGTTGGGGGTGGTGACCTTTGAATCGATACCTATTTCGGCATATGTACATTTTCGGTTTAAACCAGACCGGGTGGGTCGTTTGGAGGCATTTCTGTACTTTTTTGGGTTTGGGATTTTTTAAAAAGTGTCATTATCTCTTATTAGACTTGTGGATGCAATTTTGAGGGTCGTGACCTTTGAATCGATACCTATTTCGACATATATTCATTTTCGGTTTAAACCTGACATGGTGGGTTGTTTGGGGTTATTTGGGGGCATTTCTGTACTTTTTTGGGTTTGGTATTTTTTAAAAAGTGTCCTTATCTCTTATTAGACGTGTGGATGCAATTTTGATGGTCGTGGCCTTCGAATCGATTCCCATTTCGGCATATGTTGATTTTCAGTTTAAACCAGACCGGGTGGGTCGTTTGGGTTATTTGGGGGCATTTCTGTACTTTTTTGGGTTTGGTATTTTCTAAAAAGTGTCATTATCTCTTATTAGACCTGTGGAGGAGATGATGAGGGTCGTGACCTTATAATCGATACCTATTTCGGCTGATGTTAATTTTCGATTTAAACTAGACCAGGTGGGTCGTTTGGGGTTATTTGGGGGCATTTTTTTACTTTTTTTGTCTGGTATTTTCTATAAAGTGTCATGATCTCTTATTAGACGTGTGGAGGAGATGTTGAGGGTCATGACCTTCGAATCGATACCTATTTCGGCATATGTTCATTTTCGGTTTAAACAAGACATGGTGGGTTTTCTTGGGGTTATTTGGGGGCATTTCTGTACTTTTTTGGGTTTGGTATTTTTTAAAAAGTGTCCTTATCTCTTATTAGATGTGTGGAGGAGATGTTGGGGGTCGTGACTTTCAAATTGATATCTATTTCGGCATATGTACATTTTTGGTTTAAACCAGACCGGGTAGGTCGTTTGGGGTTATTTGGGGGCATTTCTGTACTTTTTTTGGGTTTGGGATTTTTTAAAAAGTGTCCTTATCTCTTATTAGATGTGTGGATGCAATTTTGAGGGTCGTGACCTTCGAATCGATAACTATTTCGGCATATGTTCATTTTTTGTTTAAACCTGACGTGCTGGGTTGTTTGGGGTTATTTTGGGGAATTTCTGTACTTTTCTTGGTTTGGTATTTTCTAAAAAGTGTCCTTATCTCTTATTAGACGTGTGGAGGAGATGTTGAGTGTCGTGACCTTCGAATCGATACCCATTTGGGCATATGTTCTTTTTCAATTTAAACCAGACCGGGTGGGTCGTTTGGGATTATTTGGGGGCATTTCTGTACTTTTTTGGGTTTGGTATTTTTTAAAAACTGTCCTTATTCATTACTAGACGTGTGTATGCGAGGGTCGTGACCTTCGAATCGATAGCTATTTTTGCATATGTTCATTTTCTGTTTCAATCAGACCGGGTGGGTCGTTTGGGTTATTTGGGGGCATTTCTGTACTTATTTGGGGTTGGTATTTTCTAAAAAGTGTCTTTATCTCTTAATAGAACTGTAGATGCGATGTTGAGGGCCGTGACCATCGAATCGATACCTATTTCGACATATATTCATTTTCGATTTAAACCTGACATGGTGGGTTGTTTGGGGTTATTTGGGGGCATTTCTGTACTTTTTAGGGTTTGGTATTTTTTAAAAGGTGTCCTTATCTCTTATTAGAAGTGTGGATGCAATTTTGAGGGTCGTGACATTTGAATCGATACCTACTTCGGCATATGTTCAGCTTTTGTTTAAACCTGACGTGCTGGGTTGTTTGGGGTTATTTGGGGGCATTTCTGTACTTTTCTTGGTTTGGTATTTTCTAAAATGTGTCCTTATCTCTTATTAGACATGTGGAGGAGATGTTGAGTGTCATGACCCTCGAATCAATACCCATTTCGGCATATGTTCTTTTTCAGTTTAAATCAGACCAGGTGGGTCATTTGGGGTTATTTGGGGGTATTTCTGTACTTTATTGGGGTTGGTATTTTTTAAAAAGCGTCTTTATCTCTTAATAGACCTGTAGATGCGATGTTGAGAGTCGTGACCATCGAATCGATACCTATTTCGACATATATTCATTTTCGGTTTAAACCTGACATGGTGGTGGGTTGTTTGGGGTTATTTGGGGGCATTTTTGTACTTTTTTGGGTTTGGTATTTTTTAAAAAGTGTCATTATCTCTTATTAGACGTGTGGAGATGTTGAGGGTCGTGACCTTCAAATTGATTCCCATTTCGGCATATGTTCATTTTCAGTTTAAACTAGACCGGGTGGGTCGTTTGAGTTATTTGGGGGATATCTGTACTTTTTTGGGTTTGGTATTTTATAAAAAGTGTCATTATCTCTTATTAGACCTGTGGAGGAGATGATGAGGGTCGTGACCTTATAATCGATACCTATTTCGGCTCATGTTCATTTCGATTTAAACTAGACCAGGTGGGTCGTTTGGGGTTATTTGGGGGCATTTCTTTACTTTTATTGTTTGGTATTTTCTAAAAAATATCCTTATCTCTTTTTAGACGTGTGGAGGAGATGTTGAGGGTCATGACCTTCGAATCGATACCCATTTCGGCATATGTTGATTTTCAGTTTAAACCAGACGGGGTGGGTCGTTTGGGGTTATTTGGGGGCATTTCTGTACTCTTTTGGGTTTGGTATTTTTTGAAAACTGTCCTTATCTCTTATTATACGTTTGGATGGGGTCGTGACCTTCGAATCGATACCTATTCTGGCATATGTTCATTTTCTGTTTAAACCAGACCGGGCGGGTCATCTGGGGTTATTTGGGGGCATTTCTGTACATTTTTGGTTTGGGATTATATAAAACGTGTCATTATCTCTTATTAGACGTGTGGATGAGATGTTGAGGGTCGTGACCTACGAATTGATACCTATTTTGACATATGTTCATTTTCGTTTTAAACCAGAGCGGTTTGGTCGTTTGGGGTTATTTGGTGGCATTTCTGTATTTTTTTGGGTTTGGTATTTTCTAAAAACAATCCTTATCCCTTATTAGACGTGTGGATGCGATGTTGCAGGTCATGACCTTCTAATCAATACCTATTTCGGCATATGTTCATTGTCTGTTTAAACCAGACTGGGTGGGTCGTTTGGGGTTGTTTGGGGACATTTCTGTACTTTTTTCTGGTTGGGATTTTCTAAAAAGTGTCCTTATCTCTTATTAGACGTGTGGATGCGATGTTGAGGGTCGTGACCATCGAATCGATACCTATTTTGTCATATGTTCATTTTCTATTTAAACCAGACCGGGTGGGTCGTTTGGGGTTATTTGGGGGCATTTCTGTACTTTTTTGGGTTTGGTATTTTAAAAAAAGTGTCATTATCTCTTATTGGACGTGTGGAGGAGATGTTGAGGGTCGTGACCTTCGAATCGATACCTATTTCGGCTTATGTTCATTTTCGGTTTAAACCAGACCGAATGGGTCATTTGGGGTTATTTTGGGGCATTTCTATACTTTTTTTATTTGGTATTTTCTAAAAAGTGTTATTATCTCATATTAGACGTGTGAAGGAGATGTTAAGGGTCGTGACCTTCGAATCGATACCGATTTTGGCATATGTTCATTTTCAGTTTAAACCAGACCGGATGGGCCGTTTGGGGTTATTTGGGGGCATTTCTATACTTTTTTGGGTTTCGTATTTTCTAAAAAATGTCCTTATCTCTTATTAGACGTGTGGAGGAGATGTTGAGGCTCATGACCTCCGAATCGATACCCATTTCCGCATAAGTTCATTTTCAGTTTAAACCAGATCGGGTGGGTTGTTTGGGGTTATTTGGGGGCATTTTTGTATTTATTTGGGTTTGGTATTTTTTTAAAAACTGTCCTTATCTCTTATTAGACTTATGGATACGATTTTGAGGTCCGTGACTTTCGAATCGATACCTATTTCGACATTTGTTCATTTTCTGTTTAAACTAGACTGGGTGGGTCGTTTGGGGTTATTTTGTGGCATTTCTGTATATTTTTTGGGTTTGGATTTTCTAAAAATTGTGCTTATCTCTTATTAGACGTGTAGAAGCGATGTTGAGGGTCGTGACCTTCAAATCGATACCTATTTCGACAGATGTTCGTTTTCTATTTAAACCAGACCAGGTGGGTCGTTTAAGGTTATTTGGGGGCATTTCTATACTTTTTTGGCTTTTGTATTTTCTAAAAACTGTCTTTATCTCTTATTAGACTTGTGGATGAGATGGTGAGGGTCGTGACCTTCGAATCGATACCTATTTCGGCATATGCTCATTTTCGGTTTAAACTTGACATGGTGGGTTGTTTGGGGTTATTTGGGGACATTTCTGTACTTTTTTGGGTTTGGTATTTTTTAAAAACTGTCCTTATCTCATATTAGACGTGTGGATGCGATGTTGAGGGTCATGACCTTCGAATCGATACCTATTTTGGCATATGATCATTTTCTATTTAAACAAGACCGAGTGGGTCGTTTGGGGTTATTTGGGGGCATTTTTGTACTTTTTTGGGTTTGGTATTTTCTAAAAAGTGTCTTTTTCTCTAATTAGATGTGTAGATGCAATGTTGAGGGTCGTGACCTTCGAATCGATACCTATTTTGACATATGTTGATTTTCGATTTAAACCAGACCGGGTGGGTCGTTTGGGGTTATTTGAGGGGATTTCAGTACTTTTTTGGGTTTGGTGTTTTCTAAAAACTATACTTATCTCTTATTGGACGTGTAGATGTGATGTTGAGGGTCATGACCATCGAATAGATACCTATTTTGTCATATGTTCATTTTCGATTTGAACCTGACATGGTGGGTTGGTTGGGGTTATTTGGGGGCATTTTTGTACTTTTTTGGGTTTGGTATTTTCTAAAAAGTGTCCTTATCTCTTATTGGATGTGTGGAGGAAATGTTGAGGGTCGTGACCTTCGAATCGAAACCCATTTCGGCATATGTTCATTTTCAGTTTAAACCAAACCGGGTGGGTCGTTTAGGGTTATTTGGGGTCATTTCTGTACTTTTTTGGTTTGGTATTTTCTAAAAAGTGTCATTATCTCTTATTAGACGTGTGGAGGAGATGTTGAGGGTCGTGTGACTTTCGAATCGATTCCTATTTCGGCTTATGTTCATTTTCGATTTAAACCAGACCGGGTGGGTCGTTTGGGGTTATTTGGGGGCATTTCTATACTTTTTTTATTTGGTATTTTGTAAAAAGTGTCATGATCTCTTATAAGACGTGTGGAGGAGATGTTGAGGGTTGTGACCTTCGAATCGATACCTGTTTCGGCATATGTTCATTTTCAGTTTAAACCATACTGGGTGGGTCTTTTGGGGTTATTTGGGGGCATTTCTGTATTTTTTTGGGTTTGGTGTTTTCTAAAAAATGTCCTTGTCTCTTATTACACTTGTGGAAGAGATGTTGAGGGTCGTGACCTTCGAATCGATACCCATTTTGGCATATGTTCATTTTCAGTTTCAACCAGACTGGGTGGGTCGTTTGGGGTTATTAGGGGCATTTCTGTACTTTTTTGGGTTTGTTATTTTCTAAAAAGTGTCTTTATCTCTTATTGGATGTGTAGATGCGATGTTGAGGGTCGTGACCTTCGAATCGATACCTATTTCAACATATGTTCATTTTCGATTTAAATCAGACCGGATGGGTCATTTGGGGTTATTTGGGGCCATTTCTGTACTTTTATGGGTTTTGTAGTTTCTAAAAAATATCCTCATCACTTACTATACGTGTGGAGGAGTTGTTGAGGGTCATGACCTTCGAATCGATAGCCATTTTGGCATATGTTCATTTTCAGTTGAAACCGGACCGGGTGGGTCGTTTGGGGTTATTGGGGGCATTTCTATAGTTTTTTGGGTTTGGTATTGTTTAAAAACTGTCCTTATCTCTTATTAGACGTGTGGATGCGATGTTGAGGGTCGTGACCTTCGAATCGATACCCATTTCGGCATATGTTCTTTTTCAGTTTAAACCAGACCGGGTTGGTCGTTTGGGATTATTTGAGGGCATTTCTGTACTTTTTTGGGTTTGGTATATTTTAAAAACTGTCCTTATCCCTTACTAGACGTGTGGATGCGAGGATCGTGACCTTCGAATCTATAGCTATTTTTGCATATGTTCATTTTCTGTTTCAATTAGATCGGGTGGGTCGTTTGGGTTATTTGGGGGCATTTCTGTTCTTATTTGGGGTTGGTATTTTCTAAAAAGTGTCTTTATCTCTTAATAGACATGTAGATGCGATGTTGAGGGCCTTGACCATCGAATCGATACCTATTTCGACATATATTCATTTTCGGTTTAAACCTGACATGGGGGGTTGTTTGGGGTTATTTGGGGGCATTTTTGTACTTTTTTGGGTTTGGTATTTTTTAAAATGTGTCCTTATCTCTTATTAGACATGTGGATGCAATTTTGAGGGTCGTGACCTTCGAATCGATACCTATTTCGGCATATATTCATTTTTTGTTTAAACCTGACGTGGTGGGTTGTTTGGGGTTATTTGGGGGCATTTCTGTACTTTTCTTGGTTTGGTATTTTCTAAAATGTGTCTTTATCTCTTATTAGACGTGTGGATGCAATTTTGAGGGTCGTGACCTTCGAATCGATACCTATTTCGGCATATATTCATTTTTTGTTTAAACCTGACGTGGTGGGTTGTTTGGGGTTATTTGGGGGCATTTCTGTACTTTTCTTGGTTTGGTATTTTCTAAAATGTGTCCTTATCTCTTATTAGACGTGTGGAGGAGATGTTGAGTGTCGTGACCTTCGAATCGATACCCATTTCGGCATATGTTCTTTTTTAGTTTAAACCAGACCGGCTGGGTCGTTTGGGGTTATTTTGTGGCATTTCTGTATATTTTTTGGGTTTGGATTTTCTAAAAATTGTCCTTTTCTCTTATTAGACGTGTAGAAGCGATGTTGAGGGTCGTGACCCTCAAATCGATACCTATTTCGACAGATGTTCATTTTCTATTTAAACCAGACCAGGTGGGTCGTTTAAGGTTATTTGGGGGCATTTCTATACTTTTTTGGGTTTTGTATTTTCTAAAAACTGTCTTTATCTCTTATTAGACTTGTGGATGAGATGGTGAGGGTCGTGACCTTCGAATCGATACCTATTTCGGCATATGTTCATTTTCAGTTTAAACTTGACATGGTGGGTTGTTTGGGGTTATTTGGGGACATTTCTGTACTTTTTTGGGTTTGGTATTTTTTAAAAACTGTCCTTATCTCATATTAGACGTGTGGATGCGATGTTGAGGGTCATGACCTTCGAATCGATACCTATTTTGGCATATGATCATTTTCTATTTAAACAAGACCGAGTGGGTCGTTTGGGGTTATTTGGGGGCATTTTTGTACTTTTTTGGGTTTGGTATTTTCTAAAAAGTGTCTTTTTCTCTAATTAGATGTGTAGACGCAATGTTGAGGGTCGTGACCTTCGAATCGATACCTATTTTGACATATGTTGATTTTCGATTTAAACCAGACCGGGTGGGTCGTTTGGGGTTATTTGAGGGGATTTCAGTACTTTTTTGGGTTTGGTGTTTTCTAAAAACTATACTTATCTCTTATTGGACGTGTAGATGTGATGTTGAGGGTCATGACCATCGAATAGATACCTATTTTGTCATATGTTCATTTTCGATTTGAACCTGACATGGTGGGTTGGTTGGGGTTATTTGGGGGCATTTTTGTACTTTTTTGGGTTTGGTATTTTCTAAAAAGTGTCCTTATCTCTTATTGGATGTGTGGAGGAAATGTTGAGGGTCGTGACCTTCGAATCGAAACCCATTTCGGCATATGTTAATTTTCAGTTTAAACCAAACCGGGTGGGTCGTTTAGGGTTATTTGGGGTCATTTCTGTACTTTTTTGGTTTGGTATTTTCTAAAAAGTGTCATTATCTCTTATTAGACGTGTGGAGGAGATGTTGAGGGTCGTGTGACTTTCGAATCGATTCCTATTTCGGCTTATGTTCATTTTCGATTTAAACCAGACCGGGTGGGTCGTTTGGGGTTATTTGGGGGCATTTCTATACTTTTTTTATTTGGTATTTTGTAAAAAGTGTCATGATCTCTTATAAGACGTGTGGAGGAGATGTTGAGGGTAGTGACCTTCGAATCGATACCTGTTTCGGCATATGTTCATTTTCAGTTTAAACCATACCGGGTGGGTCTTTTGGGGTTATTTGGGGGCATTTCTGTATTTTTTTGGGTTTGGTGTTTTCTAAAAAATGTCCTTGTCTCTTATTAGACTTGTGGAAGAGATGTTGAGGGTCGTGACCTTCGAATCGATACCCATTTTGGCATATGTTCATTTTCAATTTCAACCAGACTGGGTGGGTTGTTTGGGGTTATTAGGGGCATTTCTGTACTTTTTTGGGTTTGTTATTTTCTAAAAAGTGTCTTTATCTCTTATTGGATGTGTAGATACGATGTTGAGGGTCGTGACCTTCGAATCGATACCTATTTCAACATATGTTCATTTTCGATTTAAATCAGACCGGATGGGTCATTTGGGGTTATTTGGGGCCATTTCTGTACTTTTATGGGTTTTGTACTTTCTAAAAAATATCCTCATCACTTACTATACGTGTGGAGGAGTTGTTGAGGGTCATGACCTTCGAATCGATAGCCATTTTGGCATATGTTCATTTTCAGTTGAAACCGGACCAGGTGGGTCGTTTGGGGTTATTGGGGGCATTTCTATAGTTTTTTGGGTTTGGTATTGTTTAAAAACTGTCCTTATCTCTTATTAGACGTGTGGATGCGATGTTGAGGGTCGTGACCTTCGAATCGATACCCATTTCGGTATATGTTCTTTTTCAGTTTAAACCAGACCGGGTGGGTCGTTTGGGGTTATTTGGGGGCATTTCTGTACTTTTTTGGGTTTGGTATTTTTTAAAAACTGTCCTTATCCCTTACTAGACGTGTGGATGCGAGGATCGTGACCTTCGAATCGATAGCTATTTTTGCATATGTTCATTTTCTGTTTCAATTAGACTAGGTGGGTCATTTGGGTTATTTGGGGGCATTTCTGTACTTATTTGGGGTTGGTATTTTCTAAAAAGTGTCTTTATCTCTTAATAGACATGTAGATGCGATGTTGAGGGCCTTGACCATCGAATCGATACCTATTTCGACATATATTCATTTTCGGTTTAAACCTGACATGGGGGGTTGTTTGGGGTTATTTGGGGGCATTTTTGTACTTTTTTGGGTTTGGTATTTTTTAAAATGTGTCCTTATCTCTTATTAGACGTGTGGATGGAATTTTGAGGGTCGTGACCTTCGAATCGATACCTATTTCGGCATATATTCATTTTTTGTTGAAACCTGACGTGGTGGGTTGTTTGGGGTTATTTGGGGGCATTTCTGTACTTTTCTTGGTTTAGTATTTTCTAAAATGTGTCCTTATCTCTTATTACACGTGTGGAGGAGATGTTGAGTGTCGTGACCTTCGAATCGATACCCATTTCGGCATATGTTCTTTTTTAGTTTCAACCAGACCGGGTGGGTCGTTTGGGATCATTTTGGGGCATTTCTAAACATTTGTGGGTTTGGTATTTTTTAAAATCTGTCCTTATCGCTTACCAGATGTGTGGATGCGAGGGTCGTGACCTTCGAATCGATACCTATTTTTGCATATGTTCATTTTCTGTTTAAATCAGACCGGGTGGGTCGTTTGGGGTTATTTGGGGGCATTTCTGTACTTTTTTGGGGTTGGTATTTTCTAAAAAGTGGCTTTATCTCTTAATAGACCTGTAGATGCGATGTTGAGAGTCGTGACCATCGAATCGATACCTATTTCGACATATATTCATTTTCAATTTAAACCTGACATGGTGGGTTGTTTGGGGTTATTTGGGGGCATTTCTGTACTTTTTTGGGTTTGGTATTTTTTAAAAAGTGTCCTTATCTCTTATTAGACGTGTGGAGGAGATGTTGAGGGTCGTGACCTTCAAATCGATTCCCATTTCGGCATATGTTCATTTTCAGTTTAAACCAGACCAGGTGGGTCGTTTGAGTTATTTGGGGGGATTTCTGTACTTTTTTGGGTTTGGTATTTTCTAAAATGTGGCATTGTCTCTTATTAGACCTGTGGAGGAGATGATGAGGGTCGTGACCTTATAATCGATACCTATTTCGGCTCATGTTCATTTTCGATTTAAACTAGACTAGGTGGGTCGTTTGGTGTTATTTGGGGGCATTTCTTTACTTTTTTTGTTTGGTATTTTCTAAAAAATATCATTATCTCTTTTTAGACGTGTGGAGGAGATGTCGAGGGTCAAGACCTTCGAATGGATACCCATTTCGGCATATGTTGATTTTCAGTTTAAACCAGACGGGGTGGGTCGTTTGGGGTTATTTGGGGGCATTTCTGTATTCTTTTGGGTTTGGTATTTTTTGAAAACTGTCCTTGTCTCGTATTAGACGTGTGGATGGGGTCGTGACCTTCGAATCGATATCTATTCTGGCATATGTTCATCTTCTGTTTAAACCAGACCGGGCGGGTCATTTGGGGTTATTTAGGGGCATTTCTGTACATTTTTGGTTTGGGATTATATAAAACGTGTCCTTATCTCTTATTAGACGTGTGGATGAGATGTTGAGGGTCGTGACCTACGAATTGATACCTATTTTGACATATGTTCATTTTTGTTTTAAACCAGAGCGGTTGGGTCGTTTGGGGTTATTTGGTGGCATTTCTGTACTTTTTTGGGTTTGGTATTTTCTAAAAACAATCCTTATCCCTTATTAGACGTGTGGATGCGATGTTGCATGTAATGACCTTCTAATCAATACCTATTTCGGCATATGTTCATTGTCTGTTTAAACCAGACTGGGTGGGTCGTTTGGGGACATTTCTGTACTTTTTTCTGGTTGGGATTTTCTAAAAAGTGTCCTTATCTCTTATTAGACGTGTGGATACGATGTTGAGGGTCGTGACCATCGAATCGATACCTATTTCGTCATATGTTCATTTTCTATTTAAACCAGACCGGGTGGGTCGTTTGGGGTTATTTGGGGGCATTTCTGTACTTTTTTGGGTTTGATATTTTCAAAAAAGTGTCATTATCTCTTATTGGACGTGTGGAGGAGATGTTGAGGGTCATGACCTTCGAATCGATACCTATTTCGGCTTATGTTCATTTTCGGTTTAAACCAGACTGGATGGGTCATTTGGGGTTATTTTGGGGCATTTCTATACTTTTTTTATTTGGTATTTTCTAAAAAGTGTTATTATCTCATATTAGACGAGTGTAGGAGGGTTGTGACCTTCGAATCGATACCTATTTCGGCATATGTTCATTTTCAGTTTAAACCAGACCGGGTGGGCTGTTTGGGGTTATTTGGGGGCATTTCTGTACTTTTTTGGGTTTCGTATTTTCTAAAAAATGTCCTTATCTCTCTTATTAGACGTGTGGAGAAGATGTTGAGGCTCATGACCTCCGAATCGATACCCATTTCCGCATATGTTCATTTTCAGTTTAAACCAGATCGGGTGGGTCGTTTGGGGTTATTTGGGGGCATTTCTGTATTTATTTGGGTTTGGTATTTTTTAAAAACTGTCCTTATCTCTTATTAGACTTGTGGATACGATGTTGAGGGTCATGACTTTCGAATCGATACCTATTTCGGCATTTGTTCATTTTCTGTTTAAACTAGACTGAGTGGGTCGTTTGGGGTTATTTTGGGGCATTTTTGTACATTTCTTGGGTTTGGATTTTCTAAAAATTGTCCTTATCTCTTATTAGACGTGTGGAAGCGATGTTGAGGGTTGTGACCTTCAAATCGATGCCTATTTCGACAGATGTTCATTTTCTATTTAAACCAGACCGGGTGGGTCGTTTAAGGTTATTTGGGGGCATTTCTGTACTTTTTTGGGTTTTGTATTTTCTAAAAACTGTCTTTATTTCTCGTTAGACTTGTGGATGAGATGTTGAGGGTCGTGGCCTTCGAATCGATACCTATTTCGGCATATGTTCATTTTCGGTTTAAACCTGACATGGTGGGTTGTTTGGGGTTATTTGGGGACATTTCTATACTTTTTTGGGTTTGGTATTTTTTAAAAACTGTCCTTATCTCATATTAGACGTGTGGATGCGATGTTGAGGGTCATGACCTTCGAATCGATACCTATTTTGGCATATGTTCATTTTCTTTTTAAACTAGACCAAGTGGGTCGTTTGGGGTTATTTGGGGGCATTTTTGTACTTTTTTGGGTTTGGTATTTTCTAAAAAGTGTCTTTATCTCTAATTAGATGTGTAGATGCAATGTTGAGGGTCGTGACCTTCGAATCGTTACCTATTTTGACATATGTTCATTTTCAGTTTAAACCAAACCGGGTGGGTCGTTTGGGGTTATTTGGGGGCATTTCAGTACTTTTTTGGGTTTGGTGTTTTCTAAAAACTATCCTTATCTCTTATTGGACGTGTAGATGTGATGTTGAGGGTCGTGACCATCGAATAGATACCTATTTCGTCATATGTTCATTTTCGATTTGAACCTGACATGGTGGGTTGGTTGGGGGGCATTTTTGTACTTTTTTGGGTTTGATATTTTCTAAAAAGTGTCCTTATCTCTTATTAGACGTATAGAGGAAATGTTGAGGGTCGTGACCTTCGAATCGAAACCCATTTTGGCATATGTTCAATTTCAGTTTAAACCAAACCGGGTGGGTCGTTTAGGGTTATTTGGGGTCATTTCTGTACTTTTTTGGTTTGGTATTTTCTAAAAGGTGTCATTATCTCTTATTAGACGTGTGGAGGAGATGTTGAGGGTCGTGTGACTTTCGAATCGATTCCTATTTCGGCTTATGTTCATGTTCGATTTAAACCAGACCGGGTGGGTCGTTTGGGGTTATTTGGGGGCATTTCTATACTTTTTTTATTTGGTATTTTGTAAAAACTGTCATGATCTCTTATTAGACGTGTGGAGGAGATGTTGAGGGTCGTGACCTTCGAATCGATACCTGTTTCGACATATGGTCATTTTCAGTTTAAACCATACCGGTTGGGTCTTTTGGGGTTATTTGGGGGCATTTCTGTATTTTTTTGGGTTTGGTATTTTCTAAAAAATGTCCTTGTCTCTTATTAGACTTGTGGAGGAGATGTTGAGGGTCGTGACCTTCGAATCGATACCCATTTTGGCATATGTTCATTTTCAGTTTCAACCAGACTGGGTGGGTTGTTTTGGGTTATTAGGGGCATTTCTGTATTTTTTTGGGTTTGTTATTTTCTAAAAAGTGTCTTTATCTCTTATTAGACGTGTTGATGCGATGTTGAGGGTCGTGACCTTCGAATCGATACCTATTTCAACATATGTTCATTTTCGGTTTAAATCAGACCGGGTGGGTCATTTGGGGGCATTTCTGTACTTTTATGGGTTTCGTACTTTCTAAAAAATATCCTTATCACTTAGTAGACGTGTGGAGGAGTTGTTGAGGGTCATGACCTTCGAATCGATAGCCATTTTGGCATATGTTCATTTTCAGTTGAAACCGGACCGGGTGGGTCGTTTGGGGTTATTGGGGGCATTTCTATACTTTTTTGAGTTTGGTAATGTTTAAAAACTGTCCTTATCTCCTATTAGACGTGTGGATGCGATGTTGAGGGTCGTGACCTTCGAATCGATACCCATTTCGGCATATGTTCTTTTTCAGTTTAAACCAAACCGGGTGGGTCGTTTGGGATTATTTTGGGGCATTTCTATACTTTTTTGGGTTTGGTATTTTTTAAAAACTGTCCTTATCCCTTACTAGACGTGTGGATGCGAGGGTCGTGACCTTCGAATCGATACCTATTTTTGCATATGATCATTTTCTGTTTCAATCAGACTGGGTGGGTCGTTTGGGTTATTTGGGGGCATTTCTGTACTTATTTGGGGTTGGTATTTTCTAAAAAGTGTCTTTATCTCTTAATAGACCTGTAGATGCGATGTTGAGGGCCGTGACCATCGAATCGATACCTATTTCGACATATATTCATTTTCGGTTTAAACCCGACATGGTGGGTTGTTTGGGGTTATTTGGGGGCATTTCTGTACTTTTTTGGGTTTGGTATTTTTTAAAAAGTGTCCTTATCTCTTATTAGACGTGTGGATGCAATTTTGAGGGTCATGACCTTCGAATCGATACCTATTTCGGCATATGTTCATTTTTGGTTTAAACCTGACGTGGTGGGTTGTTTGGGGTTATTTGGGGGCATTTCTGTACTTTTCTTGGTTTGGTATTTTCTAAAATGTGTCCTTATCTCTTATTAGACATGTGGAGGAGATGTTGAGTGTCGTGACCTTCGAATCGATACCCATTTTGGCATATGTTCTTTTTCTGTTTAAACCAGACCGGGTGGGTCGTTTGGGGTCATTTTGGGGCATTTCTGAACATTTTTGGGTTTGGTATTTTTTAAAAACTGTCCTTATCTCTTACTAGACGTGTGGATGCGAGGGTCGTGACCTTCGAATCGATACCTATTTTTGCATATGTTCATTTTCTGTTTAAATCAGACCGGGTGGGTCGTTTGGGGTTATTTGGGGGCATTTCTGTACTTTTTTGGGGTTGGTATTTTCTAAAAAGCGTCTTTATCTCTTAATAGACCTGTAGATGCGATGTTGAGAGTCGTGACCATCGAATACATACCTATTTCGACATATATTCATTTTCGGTTTAAACGTGACATGGTGGGTTGTTTGGGGGCATTTCTGTACTTTTTTGGGTTTGGTATTTTTTAAAAAGTGTCCTTATATCTTATTAGACGTGTGGAGGAGATGTTGAGGGTCGTGACCTTCGAATCGATTCCCATTTCGGCATATGTTCATTTTCAGTTTAAACCAGACCGGGTGGGTCGTTTGAGTTATTTGGGGGGATTTCTGTACTTTTTTGGGTTTGGTATTTTCTAAAAAGTGTCATTATCTCTTATTAGACCTGTGGAGGAGATGATGAGGGTCGTGACCTTATAATCGATACCTATTTCGGCTCATGTTCATTTTCGATTTAAACTAGACCAGGTGGGTCGTTTGGGGTTATTTGGGGGCATTTCTTTACTTTTTTTGTTTGGTATTTTCTAAAAAATATCCTTATCTCTTTTTAGACGTGTGGAGGAGATGTCGAGGGTTATGACCTTCGAATCGATACCCATTTCGGCATATGTTGATTTTCAGTTTAAACCAGACGGGGTGGGTCGTTTGGGGTTATTTAGGGGCATTTCTGTACTCTTTAGGGTTTGGTATTTTTTGAAAACTGTCCTTATCTCTTATTAGACGTGTGGATGGGGTCGTGACCTTCGAATCGATACCTATTCTGGAATATGTTCATTTTCTGTTTAAACCAGATCGAGCGGGTCATTTGGGGTTATTTAGGGGCATTTCTCTACATTTTTGGTTTGGGATTATATAAAACGTGTCCTTATCTCTTATTAGACGTGTGGATGAGATGTTGAGGGTCGTGACCAACGAATTGATACCTATTTTGACATATGTTTATTTTCAGTTTAAACCTGATCGGGTGGGTCGTTTGGGGATATTTGGGGGCATTTCTGTATTTATTTGGGTTTGGTATTTTTTAAAAACTGTCCTTATCTCTTATTAGACTTGTGGATACGATGTTGAGGGTCGTGACTTTCGAATCGTTACCTATTTCGGCATTTGTTCATTTTCTGTTTAAACTAGACTGGGTGGGTCGTTTGGGGTTATTTTGGGGCATTTCTGTACATTTTTTGGGTTTGGATTTTCTTAAAATTGTCCTTATCTCTTAATAGACGTGTGGAAGCGATGTTGAGGGTTGTGACCTTCAAATCGATACCTATTTCGACAGATGTTCATTTTCTATTTAAACCAAACCGGGTGGGTCGTTTAAGGTTATTTGGGGGCATTTCTGTACTTTTTTGGGTTTTGTATTTTCTAAAAACTGTCTTTATCCGTTATTAGACTTGTGGATGAGATGTTGAGGGTCGTGACCTTCGAATCGATATCTATTTCTGCATATGTTCATTTTCGATTTAAACCTGACATGGTGGGTTGTTTGGGGTTATTTGGGGACATTTCTGTACTTTTTTGGGTTTGGTATTTTTTAAAAACTGTCCTTATCTCATATTAGACGTGTGGATGCGATGTTGAGGGTCATGACCTTCGAATCGATACCTATTTTGGCATATGTTCATTTTCTGTTTAAACCAGACCGAGTGGGTCGTTTGGGGTTATTTGGGGGCATTTTTGTACTTTTTTGGGTTTGGTATTTCCTAAAATGTGTCTTTATCTCTAATTAGATGTGTAGATGCAATGTTGTGGGTCGTGACCTTCGAATCGATACCTATTTTGACATATGTTCATTTTCAGTTTAAACCAGACCGGGTGGGTCGTTTGGGGTTATTTGGGGGCATTTCAATACATTTTTGGGTTTGGTGTTTTCTAAAAACTATCCTTATCTCTTTTTGGACGTGTAGATGTGATGTTGACGGTCGTGACCATCGAATAGATACCTATTTTGTCATATGTTCATTTTCGATTTGAACCTGACATGGTGGGTTGGTTGGGGTTATTTGGGGGCATTTTTGTACTTTTTTGGGTTAAGTATTTTCAAAAAAGTGTCCTTATCTCTTATTAGACGTGTGGAGGAAATGTTGAGAGTCGTGACCTTCGAATCGAAACCCATTTCGGCATATGTTAATTTTCAGTTTAAACCAAACCGGGTGGGTCGTTTAGGGTTATTTGGGGTCATTTCTGTACTTTTTTGGTTTGGTATTTTCTAAAAAGTGTCACTATCTCTTATTAGACGTGTGGAGGAGATGTTGAGGGTCGTGTGACTTTCGAATCGATTCCTATTTCGGCTTATGTTCATTTTCGATTTAAACCAGACCGGGTGGGTCGTTTGGGGTTATTTGGGGGCATTTCTATACTTTTTTTATTTGGTATTGTTTAAAAACTGTCCTTATCTCTTATTAGACGTGTGGATGTGATGTTGAGGGTCGTGACCTTCGAATCGATACCTATTTTGGCATATGTTCATTTTCTGTTTAAACCAGACCGGGTGGGTCGTTTGGGGTTATTTTGGGGCATTTCTGTACTTTTTTGGGGTTCGTATTTTCTAAAAAGTGTCTTTAACTCCTATTAGACCTGTAGATACGATGTTGAGGGTCGTGACCATCGAGTCGATACCTATTTTGGCATATGTTCATTTTCGGTTTAAACCTGAAATGGTGGGTTGTTTGGAGTTATTTGGGGGCATTTCTGTACTTTTTTGGGTGTCGTATTTTCTAAAAAAATGTCCTTGTCTCTTATTAGACGTGTGGATGCAATGTTGAGGGTCATGACCTTCGAATCGATACCTACTTCGGCATATGTTGATTTTCTGTTTAAACCAGACCGGGTGGGTTGTTTGGGGTTAATTGGGGGACAGTTCTGAACTTTTTTGGGTTGGGGTTATCTAAAAAGTGTCCTTATCTTTTATTAGATGTGTGGAGGAGATGTTGACGGTCATGACCTTCGAATTGATACCGATTTCGGCATATGTTCATTTTCAGTTTAAATAAGACCGGATGGGTCGTTTGGGGTTATTTGGGAGTATCTCTGTATATTTTTGGGTTTGGGATTTTCTATAATATTCATTATCTCTTATTAGACGTGTGGGGGAGATGTTGAGGGTCGTGGCCTTCAAATCGATACCTATTTCGGCTTATATTCATTTTCGATTTCAACCAGACCAGGTGGGGTCATTTGGGTTATTTGGGGGCATTTCTATACTTTTTTTGTTTGGTATTTTCTAAAAAGTGTCATTATCACTTATTTGATGTGTGGAGGAGATGTTGAGGGTCGTGACCTTCGAATCGATACCTATTTCGGCATATGTTCATTTTCAGTTTAAAATCAGACCAGGTGGGTCGTTTGGGGTTATTTGGGGCATTTCTATACTTTTTTGGGTGTCGTATTTTCTAAAAAAATGTCCTTATCTCTTATTAGACATGTGGAGGAGATGTTGAAGGTCATGGCCTTCGAATCGATACCCATTTTGGCATATGTTCATTTTCAATTTAAACCAGGCCGGGTGGGTCGTTTGGGGTTATTTGGGGGCATTTCTGTACTTTTTTGGGTTTGGTATTTTTTAAAACTGTCCTTATCTCTTATTAGACGTGTGGATGCGATGTTGAGGGTCGTGACCTTCGAATCGATATCTACTTTGGCATATGTTCATTTTCTGTTTAAACCAGACTGGGAGGGTCGTTTGGGACCGATTGGGGGTATTTTTGAACTTTTTTGGTTTGGATTGTCTTAAAAGTGTCCTTATCTCTTATTAGACGTGTGGATGCGATGTTGAAGGTCATGACCTACGAATCGATACCTATTTTGACATATGTTCATTTTCGTTTTGAACCAGATCGGTTAGGTAGTTTGGGGTTATTCGGTGCCATTTCTGTACTTTTTTCGGGATGGGATTTTCTAGAAACATTCCTTATCTCTTATTAGATGTGTGGATGCGATGTTGCATGTCGTGACCTTCTAATTGATACCTATTTTGGCATATGTTCATTTTCTATTTAAACCAGACTGGGTGGGTCGTTTGGGGTTATTTGGGGGCATTTCTGTACTTTTTTGGGTTTGGTATTTTCTAAAAACTGTCCTTATCTCTTATTAGACGTGTGGATACGATGTTGAGGGCCATGACCTTCGAATAGATATCTATTTCAGCATATGTACATTTTTGGTTTAAACCAGACTGGGTGGGTCGTTTGGGGTTATTTGGGGCCATTTCTGCACTTTTTAGGGTTTGGGATTTTTTAAAAAGTGTCCTTATTTCTAATTAGTCGTGTGGATGTAATGTTGAGGGTCGTGACCTTCGAATCGATACCTATTTCGGCATATGTTCATTTTTGGTTTAAACCTGACGTTGTAGGTTGTTTGGGGGCATTTATGTACTTTCTTTTGTTTGGTATTTTGTAAAAAGTGTCCTTATCTCTTATTAGATGTGTGGAGGAGATGTTGAATGTCGTGACCTTCGAATCGATACCCATTTTTGCATATGTTCATTTTTAGTTTAAACCAGACCGGGTGGGTCGTTTGGGGTGATTTGGGGGCATTTCTATACTTTTTTGGGTTTGGTATTTTCTAAAAAGTGTCCTTATCTCTTATTAGACGTGTGGAGGAGATGTTGTGTGTCGTGACCTTCGAATCGATACCTATTTTGGCATATGTTTATTTTCTATTTAAACCAGACAGGGTGGGTCGTTTGGGATTATTTGGGGGCATTTCTATACTTTTTTGGGGTCGGTAGTTTCTAAAAAGTGTCTTTATATCTTATCAGACCTATAGATGCGGTTTTGAGGGTCGTGACCCTCGAATCGATTCCCAATTCGGCAAATGTTCATTTTCGGTTTAAACCTGACATGGTGGGTTGTTTGTGGTTATTTGGGGGCATTTCTATACTTTTTTGGGTTTGGTATTTTCTGAAAAGTGTCCTTATCGCTTATTAGATGTGTGGAGGAGATGTTGAGGGTCATGACTATTCGAATCGATACCCATTTCGGCATATGTTCATTTTCAGTTTAAATAGACCAGGTGGGTCGTTTGGGGTTATTTGGGGGCATTTCTGTACTTTTTTGGGTGTGGTATTTTTTAAAAAGTGTCATTATCTCTTATTAGACGTGTGGAGGAGATGTTGAGGGTCGTGACCTTCGAATCGATACCTATTTTGGCTTATGTTCATTTTCAATTTAAACCAGACCGGGTGGGTCGTTTGGGGTTATTTGGGGGTTTTTCTGTACTTTTTTGGGTTTTGTATTTTCTAAAAAGTGTCATTACCTTTTATTAGACGTGTGGAGGAACTGTGGAGGGTCGTGACCTTCGAAACGATACCTATTTCGGCTTATGTTTATTTTCGATTTAAACCAGACCGGGTGGGTTGTTTGGGGTTATTTGGGGGCATTTCTTTACTTTTTTTGTTTGGTATTTTGTAAAAAGTGTCATGATCTCTTATTAGAAGTGTGGAGGAGATGTTGATGGTTGTGACCTTCGAATCGATACCTAGTTCGGCATATGTTCATTTTCGGTTTAAACCTGTCATGGTGGGTTTCCTTGGGGTTATTTGGGGGCATTTCTGTAGTTTTTTGGGTTTGGCATTTTCTAAAAAGTGTCCTTATCTCTTATTAGAATTATGGAGGAGATGTTGAGGATCGTGACCTTTGAATCGATACCTATTTAGGCATATGTTTGTTTTCAGTTTAAACCAGACCGGGTGGGTCGTTTGGGGTTATTTGTGGGCATTTCTGTGCTTTTTTGGGTTTGGTATTTTCTAAAAGCCTCATTATCTCTTATTAGAAGTGTGGAGGAGATGTTGAGGGTCGTGACCTTTGAATCGATACCTATTTTGGAATTTGTTCATTTTCGGTTTAAACCTGACATGGTGGGTTGTTTGGGGTTATTTATGGGCATTTTTGTACTTTTTTGGGTTTCATGTTTTCTAAAAACTATCCTTATCTCTTATTAGACGTGTAGAAGCAATGTTGAGGGTCGTGACCATTGAATCGATACCTATTTCGGCATATGTTCGTTTTCGGTTTAAACCTGACCTAGTGGGTTGTTTGGGGTTATTTGTGGGCATTTCTGTACTTTTTTGGGTTTTGTATTTTCTTAAAAGTGTCCTTATCTCTTATTAGACGTGTAGAGGAGATGTTAAGGGTCGGGACCTTCGAATTGATACCCATTTTGGCATATGTTCATTTTCAGTTTAAACTAGACCGGGTGGGTCGCTTGGGGTTATTTGGGGGCATTTCTGTACTTTTTGGGTTTGGTATTTTCTATAAAGTGTCATTATCTCTTATTAGAAGTGTGGAGGAGATGTTGAGGGTCAGGACCTTCAAATCGATACCTATTTCGGCATATGTTCATTTTCAGTTTAAACCAGACCGGGTGGGTCGTTTGGGGTTATTTGGGGGCATTTTTGTATTTTTTTGGGTTTGGTATTTTCTAAAAAGTGTCATTATCTCTTATTAGACGTGTGGAGGAGATGTTGAGGGTCGTGACCTTCGAATCGATACCTATTTCGGCTTATGTTCATTTTCGATTTAAACCAGACCGGGTGGGTCGTTTGGGGTTATTTGGGGGCATTTCTGTACTTTTTTTGTTTGGTATTTTCCAAAAAGTTTCATGATCTCTTATTAGACGTGTGGAGTAGATGTTGAGGGTCGTGAGCTTCGAATCAATACCCGACATATGTTCATTTTCGGTTTAAACCTGACATGCTAGGTTTTCTTGGGGTTACTTGGGGGCATTTCTGTAGTTTTTTGGGTTTGGTATTTTCTAAAAAGTGTCATTATCTCTTATTAGACGTGTGGAGGAGATGTTGAGGATCGTGACTTTCGAATCGATACCTATTTCGGCATATGTTCATTTTCAGTTTAAACTAGACCGGGTGGGTCGTTTGGGGTTATTTGGGGGAATTTCTGTACTTTTTTGGGTTTGGTATTTTCTAAAAAGCCTCATTATCTCTTATTAGACGTGTGGAGGAGATGTTCACGGTCGTGACCTTTGAATCGATACCTATTTCTGCATATGTTCATTTTCGGTTTAAACCTGACATGGTGAGTTGTATGGGGTTATTTGGGGGCATTTCTATACTTTTTCGGGTTTGGGGTTTTTTAAAAACTATCCTTATCTCTTATTAGACGTGTAGATGCAATGTTGAGGGTCGTGACCATTGAATCGATACCTATTTCGGCATATGTTCATTTTCGGTTTAAACCTAACATAGTGGGTTGTTTGGGGTTATTTGGGGGCATTTCTGTACTTTTTTGGATTTTTTATTTTCTAAAAAGTGTCCTTATCTCTTATTAGAGGTGGGTCGTGACCATCGATTTGATACCCATTTCGGCATATGTTCATTTTCAGTTTAAACTAGACCGGGTGGGTCGTTTGGGGTTATTTCTATACTTTTTTGGGTTTTGTATTTTCTAAAAAGTGTCATTATCCCTTATTAGACATGTGGAGGAGAAGCTATGGGTTGTGACCTTCGAATTGATACCAATTTTGGCTTATGTTCATTTTCGATTTAAACCAGACCATGTGTTTCGTTTGGGGTTATTTGGGGGCATTTCTGGACTTTTTTTTGTGTTGTATTTTCTAAAAGGTGTCATGATCGCTTATTAGACGTGTGGAGGAGATGTTGGGGGTTGTGACCTTCGAATCGATACCTATTTCTGCATATGGTCGTTTTCAGCTTAAACCAGACCGGGTGGGTCGTTTGGGGTTATTTGGGGACATTTCTGTTATTTTTGGGTTTGGTATTTTTTAAAAACTGTCCTTATCTCTTATTAAATCTGTGTATGCAATGTTGAGGATCGTGACCTTCGAATCGATACCTATTTTGGCATATGTTCATTTTCAGTTTCAACATGACCGGGTGGGTCGTTTGGGATTATTTGGGGGCTTTTCTGTACTTTTTTGGGTTTTGTATTTTCTAAAAAGTGTCTTTATCTCGTATTAGAAGTGTAGATGCGATGTTGAGGGTCGTGACCTTCGAATCGATACCTATGTTGACATATGTTCATTTTCTGTTTAAACCAGACCGGGTGGGTCGTTTGGGGTTATTTGGGGGCATTTCTGTACTTTTTTGGGAATGGTGTTTTCTAAAAACTATCCTTATTTCTTATTAGATGCGTAAATGCGATGTTGAGGGTCGTGACCAACGAATCGATACCAATTTTGGCATATGTTCATTTTCGGTTTAAACCTGACATGGTGGGTTGTTTGGGTTTATTTGGGGGCAACTCTGTACTTTTTTGGGTTTGGTATTTTCTAAAAAGTGTCCTTATCTTTTATTAGATGTGTGGAGGAGAGGTTGAGGGTTGTGACCTTCGAACCGATACCCATTTCGGCATATGTTCATTTTCAGTTTAAACCAGACCGGGTGGGTCGTTTGGGGTTATTTGGGGGCATTTCTGTATTTTTTTGGGTTTGGTATTTTCTAAAAAGTATCATTATCTCTTATTAGACGTGTGGAGGAGATGTTGAGGGTCATGACCTTCGAATCAATACCTATTTCGGCATATGTTCATTTTCAGTTTAAACCAGACCGGTGGGGTCGTTTGGGGTTATTTGGGGGCATTACTGTACTTTTTTGGGTTTGGTATTTTCTAAATACTATCCTTATCTCTTATTAGATGTGTGGATGCGATGTTGAGGGTCGTGACCTTCGAATCGATACCTATTTCGGCATATGTACATTTTTGGTTTAAACCAGACCGGGTGGGTCGTTTGGGGATATTTGGGGGCATTTTTGTACTTTTTTGGGTTTTGTATTTTCTAAAAAGTGTCATTATCTCTTATTAGACTTGTGGAGGAGATGTTGAGGGTTGTGACCTTCGAATCGATACCTATTTCGGCATATGTTCATTTTCGGTTTAAACCTAACATGTTGGAATTTCTTGGGGTTATTTGGGGGCATTTTTGTAGTTTTTTGGGTTTGGTATTTTCTCAAAAGTGTCGTTATCCCATATTAGACGTGTGGAGGAGATGTTGAGGATCGTGAATTTCGAATCGATACCTATTTTGGCATATGTTCATTTTTAGTTTAAACTAGACCGGGTGGGTCGTTTGGGGTTATTTGGGGGCATTTTTGTACTTTTTTGGGTTTGATATTTTCTAAAAAGCCTCATTATCTCTTATTAGACGTGTGGAGGAGATGTTGACGGTCGTGACCTTTGAATCGATACCTATTTTGGCATATGTTCATTTTCGGTTTAAATCTGACATGGTGAGTTGTTTGGGGTTATTTGGGGGCATTTCTATACTTTTTTGGGTTTGGGCTTTTTAAAAAACTATCCTTATCTCTTATTAGACGTGTAGATGCGATGTTGAGGGTCGTGACCATTGAATCGATACCTATTTTGGCATATGTTCATTTTTGGTTTAAACCTAACATAGTGGGTTGTTTGGGCTTATTTGGGGGAATTTCTGTACTTTTTTGGATTTTGTATTTTCTAAAAAGTGTCCTTCTCTCTGATTAGACGTGTGGAGGGGATGTTAAGGGTCGTGAGCATCGAATCCATATCCATTTCGGCATATGTTCATTTTCAGTTTAAACTAGACTAGGTGAGTCGTTTGGGGTTATTTGGGGGCATTTCTTCACTTTTTTGGGTTTGGTATTTTTTTAAAATTGTCATTATCTCTTATTAGACGTGTGGATGTGATGTTGAGGGTCATGACCTTCGAATCGATACCTATTTTGGCATATGTACATTTTTTGCTTAAACCAGACCGGGTGGGTCGTTTGGGTTATTTGGGGGCATTTCTGTACTATTTTTTGGTTTAGGTTTTTCTAAAAAGTGTCCTTATCTCTGTTTAGTAGTGTGGATGCAATGTTGAGGGTCGTGACCTTCGAATCAATACCTATTGCGGCATATGTTCATTTTCAGTTTAAACCAGACCGGTGGGGTCGTTTGGGGTTATTTGGGGGCAGTACTGTACTTTTTTGGGTTTGGTATTTTCTAAAAACTGTCCTTATCTCTTATTAGACGTGTGGATGCGATGTTGAGGGTCGTGACCTTTGAATCGATACCTATTTCGGCATATGTTCATTTTCTGTTTAAACCAGACTGGGTGGGTCGTTTGGGGTTATTTAGGGGCATTTGTAATTTTTTGGGTTTGGTATTTTCTAAAAATTGTCCTTATCTCTTATTAGACGTGTGGATACGATGTTGAGGGTCGTGACCTTCGAATCGATATCTATTTTGGCATATGTACATTTTTGGTTTAAACCAGACCGGGTGGGTTGTTTCGGGTTATTTTGTGGTTTTTTTGTACTTTTTTGGGTTTGGGATTTTTTAAAAAGTGTCCTTATCTCTTATTAGACGTGTGGATGCAATGTTGAGGGTTGTGACCTCTGAATCAATACCTATTTCGGCATCTGTTCATTTTCGATTTAAACCTGACATGGTGGGTTGTTTGGGGTTATTTGGGGGCATTTTTGTACTTTTTTTTTGTTTGGTATTTTCTAAAAAATGTCCTTATCTCTTATTAGACGTGTGGAGGAGATGTTGAGGGTCATGACATTCAAATCGATACCTATTTTGGCATATGTTCATTTTCAGTTTAAACTAGACCTGGTGGGTCGTTTGGGGTTATATGGGGGCATATCTGTACTTTTTTAGGTTTAGTATTTTCTAAAAACTATCCTTCTCTCTTATTAGAGGTGTGGATGCGATGTTGAGGGTCCTGACTTTCAAATCGATATCTATTACGACATATGTACATTTTCGGTTTACACCAGACCGGTTGGGTCGTTTGGGGTTATTTGGGGATTTTTCTATAATTTTTTGGGTTTGGGAATTTTTAAAAAGTGTTCTTATCTCTTATTAGACGTGTGGATGCAATGTTGAGGGTTGTGACCTTCAAATCAATACCTATTTCGGCATCTGTTCATTTTCGGTTTAAACCTGACAGGGTGGGTTGTTTGGGGTTATTTGGGGGTATTTTTGTACTTTTTTTGGTTTGGTATTATCTAAAAAGTGTCCTTATCTCTTATTAGACGTGTGGATGCGATGTTGAGGGTCGTAACCTTCGAATCGATACCTATTTTGGCATATGTACATTTTCAGTTAAAACCAGACCGGGTGGGTCGGTTGGGGTTATTCGAGGGCATTTTTGTACATTTTTGGGTTTAGGATTTTATAAAAAGTGTCGTTATCTCTTATTAGACGTGTGGATGCAATGTTGAGGGCTGTGACCTTCCAATCAATAACTATTTCGGCATATGTTCATTTTCGGTTTTAACCTGACATGGTGGGTCGTTTGGGGTTATTTGGGGGCATTTTCGTACTTTTTTGGGGTTGGTATTGTCTAAAAAGTAACTTTATATCTTATTAGACCTGTCGATGCGATGTTGAGGGTCGTGACCATCGAATCGATACCTAATTCGGCATATGTTCATTTTCGGTTTAAACTTGACATGGAGGGTTGTTTGGGGTTATTTGGGGGCATTTCTGTACTTTTTTGGGTTTGGTACTTTCTGAAAAGTGTCCTTATCACTTATCAAATGTGTGGAGGAGATGTTGAGGGTCGTGACCTTCGAATCGATACCCATTTCGGCATATGTTCATTTTCAGTTTAAACCAGACCGGGTTGGTCGTTAGGGGTTATTTAGGGGCATTTCTTTACTATTTTGGGTTTGATATTTTCTAAAAAGTGTCATTATCTCTTATTAGAAGTGTGGAGGAGATGTTGAGGGTCATGACCTTCGAATCGATACCTATTTCGGCATATGTTCATTTTCAGTTTAAACCAGACCGGGTGGGTCGTTTGGGGTTATTTTGGGGCATTTCTGTACTTTTTTGGGTTTGGTATTTTCTAACAACTGTCCTTATCTCTTATTAGACGTGTGGATGCGATGTTAGGGTCGTGACCTTCGCATCGATACCGATTTCGGCATATGTACATTTTCGGTTTAAAGCAGATCGGGGTGGGTCGTTTGGGGTTATTTGGGAGCATTTTTGTACTTTTTTGGGTTTGGGATTTTCTAAAAAGTGTCCATATCTCTTATTGGACATGCGGATGCAATGTTGAGGGCCGTGACCTTCCAATCATTACCTATTTCAGCATATGTTCATTTTTAGTTTAAACCTGATATGGTGGGTTATTTGGGGTTATTTGGGGGTATTTCTGTATTTTTTTGGTTTGGTATTTTCTAAAAAGTGTCATTATCTCCTATTAGACGTGTGGAGGAGATGTTGGGGGTCCTGACCTTCGAATCGATACCTATTTCGGCATATGTACATTTTCAGTTTAAATCAGACCGGGTGGGTCGTTTGGGGTTATTTGGGGGCATTTCTGTACTTTTTTGGGTTTGGTATTTTCTAAAACTGTCCTTATCTCTTATTAGACGTGTGGATGCGATGTCGAGGGTCGTGACATTCGAATCAGTACCTATTTTGGCATATGTTCATTTTCGGTTTAAACCTGACATGGTGGGTTTTTTGGGGTTATTTGTGGGCATTTTTGTACTTTTTTTTGGTTTGGTATTTTCTAAAATGTGTCATTATCTCTTATTAGATGTGTGGTGGAGATGTTGAGGGTCATGACCTTCAAATCGATACCTATTTCGGCATATGTTCATTTTCAGTTTAAACCAGACCTGGTGGGTCGTTTGGGGTTATTTGGGGGCATTTCTACACTTTTTTGGGTTTGGTATTTTCTAAAAACTGTCCTTATCTCTTATTGGACGTGTGGATGCAATGTTGAGGGTTATGACCTTCAAATCGATATCTATTTCGGCATATGTACATTTTTGGTTTACACCAGACTGGGTGGGTCGTTTGGGGTTATTTGGGGGTTTTTATGTACTTTTTTGGGTTTGGGATTTTTTAAAAAGTGTCCTTATCTCTTATTAGACGTGTGGATGCAATGTTGAGGGTCGTGACGTTCGAATCAATACCTATTTCGGCATATGTTCATTTTCGGTTTAAACCTGACATGGTGAGTTGTTTGGGGTTATTTGGGGGCATTTTCGTACTTTTTTTGGTTTGGTATTTTCTAAAAAGTGTCCTTATCTTTTTTTGTTTAAACCAGACTGGGTGGGTCGTTTGGGGACATTTCTGTACTTTTTTCTGGTTGGGATTTTCTAAAAAGTGTCATTATCTCTTATTAGACGTGTGGATACGATGTTGAGGGTCGTGACCATCGAATCGATACCTATTTCGTCATATGTTCATTTTCTATTTAAACCAGACCGGGTGGGTCGTTTGGGGTTATTTGGGGGCATTTCTGTACTTTTTTGGGTTTGGTATTTTCTAAAAAGTGTCTTTTTCTCTTAGTAAACGTGTAGACCCGATGTTGAGGGTCGTGGCCTTCGAATCGATACCTATTTTGACATATGTTCATTTTCGGTTTAAACCTGACCGGGTGGGACATTTGGGGTAATTTGGGGGCATTTTTGTACTTTTTTGGGTTTGGTGTTTTCTAAAAACTATCTTGACCTTTTATTAGACGTGTAGATGCGATGTTGAAGGTCGTGGCCATCGAATCGATACCTATTTTGGCATATGTTCATTTTCCATTTAAACCAGACCGGGTGGGTCGTTTGGGGTTATTTGGGGGCATTTTTGTACTTTTTTGGGTTTGGTATTATTTAAAAAGTGTCCTTATATCTTATTACATGTATGGATGCGATGTTGAGGTCGTGACCTTCAAATCGAAACCTATTTTGGCATATGTTCATTTTCAGTTTAAACCAAACCGGGTGGGTCATTTGGGGTTATTTGGGGGCATTTTTGTACTTTTTTGGGTTTGGTATTTTCTAAAAACTGTCCTTATCTCTTATTAGATGTGTGGATATGATGTTGAGGGTCATGAGCTTCGAATCGATACCTATTTCGGTATATGTACATTTTCGGTTGAAACCAGACCAGATGGGTCGTTTGGGGTTATTCGGGGGCATTTTTGTACTTTTTTGGGTTTGGGATTTTCTAAAAAGTGTCCTTAGCTCTTATTAGACGTGCCGATGCAATGTTGAGGGCCGTGACCTTCCAATCAATAACTATTTCGGCATATGTTCATTTTCGGTTTAAACCTGACATGGTGGGTTATTTGGGGGCATTTGGTGGAATTTCTGTACTTTTTTTGGTTTGGTATTTTCTAAAAAGTGCCCTTATTTCTTATTAGATGTGTGGAGGAGATGTTGAGTGTCGTGTCCTTTGGATCGATACCCATTTCGGCATATATTCATTTTCTGTTTAAACCAGACCAGGTGAGTCGTTTGGGGTTATTTAGGGGCATTTCAGATTTTTTTTGGGTTTGATATTTTTAAAAAACGGTCATTATCTCTTATTAGACGTGTGGATGCGATGTTGAGGGTCGTGACCTTCGAATCGATACGTATTTTGGCATATGTTCATTTTCTGTTTAAACCTGACATGGGGGGTCGTTTGGGGTTATTTGGGGGCATTTCCGTACTTTTTTGGGGTTGGTATTTTCTAAAACGTATCTTTAAATCTTATTAGACGTGCGGATGCAATGTTGAGGGCCGTGAGCTCCCAATCAATACCTATTTTAGCATATGTTTCATTTTTTGTTTAAACCTGATATGGTGGGTTGTTTGGGCTTATTTGGGGGGCATTTCAGTATTTTTTTTGGTTTGGTATTTTCTAAAAAGTGTCCTTATCTCCTATTAGACGTGTGGAGGAGATGTTGAGAGTCGTGACCTTCGAATCGATAACCATTTCGGCATATGTTCATTTTCTGTCTAAACCAGACCAGGTGAGTCGTTTGGGGTTATTTGGGGGCATTTCTTCACTTTTTTGGGTTTGGTATTTTTTAAAAACTGTCATTATCTCTTATTAGATGTGTGGATGTTATGTTGGGGGTCCTGACCTTCGAATCGATACATATTTCGGCATATGTACATTTTCAGTATAAATCAGACCGGGTGGGTCGTTTGAGGTTATTTGGGGGCATTTCTGTACTATTTTTGGGTTTGGGATTTTCTAAAATGTGTCCTTATCTCTTATTAGACGTGTGGATGCAATGTTGAGGGTCGTGACCTTCGAATCAATACCTATTTTGGCATATGTTCATTTTCTTTTTAAACCAGATTGGGTGGGTCATTTGGGGTTATTTGGGGGCATTTCTGTACTTTTTTGGGTGTGGTATTTTCTAAAAATTGTCCTTATCTCTTATTAGACATATGGATGCGATGTTGACGGTCGTGATATTCGAATCGATATCTATTTCGGCATATGTACATTTTTGGTTTAAGCCAGATCGGGTGGGTCGTTTGGGGTTATTTCGGGGCATTTCTTTACTTTTTTGGGTTTGGTATTTTTTAAAAATTGTGCTTATCTCTTATTAGACGTGTGGATACGATGTTGAGGGTCGTGACCTTCGAATCGACACCTATTTTGGTATATGTACATTTTTGGTTAAACCAGACCGGGTGAGTCGTTTGGGGTTATTCGGGGGCATTTTTGTACTTTTTTAGGTTTGGGGTTTTCTAAAAAGTGTCCTTATCTCTTATTAGACGTGCGGATGCAATGTCGAGGGCCGTGACCTTCCAATCAATAACTATTTCAGCATATGTTCATTTTCGGTTTAAACCTGACATGGTGGGTTATTTGGGGGCATTTGGGGGCATTTCTGTACTTTTTTTCATTTGGTATTTTGTAAAAAGTGCTCTTATTTCTTATTAGACGTGTGGAGGAGATGTTGAGTGCCGTGACCATTGAATCGATACCCATTTCGGCATATGTTCATTTTCTGTTTAAACCAGACCAGGTGAGTCGTTTGGGGTTATTTAGGGGCATTTCTGAACTTTTTTGGGTTTGATATTTTTAAAAAACGGTCATTATCTCTTATTAGATGTGTGGATGCGATGTTGAGGGTCCTAACCTTCGAATCAATGCCCATTTTGGCATATGTTCATTTTTAGTTTAAACCAGACCGGGTGGGTCGTTTGGGGTTATTTGGTGGCATTTCTGTACTTTTTTGGGTTTCTTATTTTTTAAAAACTATCCTTATCTCTTATTAGACGTGTGGATGCGATGTTGAGGGTCATGACCTTCGAATCAATACCTATTTCGGCATATGCTCATTTTCTGTTTAAACCTGACATGGTCGATCGTTTGGGGTTATTTGGACGCATTTCCGTACTTTTTTGGGGTTGGTATTTTCTAAAACGTATCTTTGAATCTTATTAGACCTGTGGATGCAATGTTGAGCGTCGTGACCATCGAATCGATACCTAATTCGGCATATGTTCATTTTCAGTTTAAACCTGACATGGTGGGTTGTTTGGGGTTATTTCGGGGCATTTCTGTACTTTTTTCGGTTTGGTACTTTCTAAAAAGTGTCCTTATCACTCATTAGACGTGTGGAGGAGATGTTGAGGGTCGTGACCTTCGAATTGATACCCATTTCGGCATATGTTCATTTTCAGTTTAAACCAGACCGGGTGGGTCGTTTGGGGTTATTTGGGGGCATTTCTTTACTATTTTAGGTTTGATATTTTCTAAAAAGTGTTATTATCTCTTATTAGATGAGTGGAGGAGATGTTGAGGGTTATGACCTTCGAATCGATACCTATTTCGGCATATGTTCATTTTCAGTTTGAACCACACCGGGTGGGTCATTTGGGGTTATTTGGGGGCATTTCTGTATTTTTTTGGGTTTGGTATTTTCTAAAAACTTTCCTTATCTCTTATTAGACGTGTGGATGCGATGTTGAGGGTCGTGACCTTCGAATCGATACCGATTTTGGCATATGTACATTTTCGGTTTAAACCAGACCGGGTGGGTCGTTTGGAGTTATTTGGGGGCATTTTTGTACTTTTTTTGGGTTTGGGATTTTCTAAAAAGAGTCCATATCTCTTATTAGACGTGCGGATGCAATGTTGAGGGCCGCGACCTCCCAGTCAATACCTATTTCAACATATGTTAATTTTTTGTTTAAACCTGATATGGTGGGTTGTTTGGGGTTATTTGGGCGCATTTCAGTATTTTTTTTGGTTTGGTATTTTCTAAAAAGTGTCCTTATCTCCTATTAGACGTGTGGAGGAGATGCTGAGAGTCGTGACCTTCGAATCGATAACCATTTCGGCATATGTTCATTTTCTGTTGAAACCAGACCAGGTGAGTCGTTTGGGGTTATTTGGGGGCATTTCTTCAGTTTTTTGGGTTTGGTATTTTTTGAAAACTGTCATTATCTCTTATTAGACGTGTGGATATGATGTTGGGGGGTCCTGACCTTCGTATCGATACCTATTTCGGCATATATACATTTTCAGTTTAAATCAGGCCGGGTGGGTCGTTTGGGGTTATTTGGAGGCATTTCTGTACTTTTTTGGATTTGGGATTTTTTAAAAAGTGTCCTTATCTCTTATTAGACATGTGGATGCAATGTTGAGGGTCGTGACCTTCGAATCAATACCTATTTTGGCATATGTTCATTTTCGATTTAAATCTTACATGGTGGGTTGTTTGGGGTTATTTGGGGGCATTTCCGTACTTTTATTGGTTTGGTATTTTCTAAAAAGTGTCCTTATCTCTTATTAGACGTGTGGAGGAGATGTTGAGGGTCATGACCTTCAAATCGATACCTATTTCGGCATATGTTCATTTCCGGTTTAAACCAGACCTGGTGGGTCGTTTGGGGTTATTTGAGGGCATTTCTGTACTTTTTTGGGTTTGGTATTTTCCAAAAACTGTCCTTATCTCTTATTAGACGTGTGGATGCGATGTCGAGGGTCGTGACTTTCGAATCAATATCTATTTTGGCATATGTTAATTTTCGGTTTAAACCTGACATGGTGGGTTATTTGGGGGCATTTTCGTACTTTTTTTGGTTTGGTATTTTCTAAAATGTGTCCTTATCTCTTCTTAGATGTTTGGAGGAGATGTTGAGGGTCATGACCTTCCAATCGATACCTATTTTGGCATATGTTCATTTTCAGTTTAAACTAGACCGGGTGGGTCGTTTGGGGTTATTTGGGGGCATTTCTGTACTTTTTTGGGTTTGGGATTTTCTAAAAAGTGTCCTTATCTCTTATTAGTCGTGCGGATGCAATGTTGAGGGCCGTGACCTTCCAATCAATAACTATTTCGGAATATGTTCATTTTCGGTTTAAACCTGACATGGTGGGTTATTTCGGGGCATTTGGGGGCATTTCTGTACTTTTTTTGGTTTGGTAATTTCTAAAAAGTAGTCTTATTTCTTATTGGACGTGTGGAGGAGATGTTGAGTGTCGTGACCTTTGAATCGATACCCATTTCGGCATATGTTCATTTTCTGTTTAAACCAGACCAGGTGAGTCATTTGGGGTTATTTAGGGCATTTCTAAACTTTTTTGGGTTTGATATTTTAAAAAAACAGTCATTATCTCTTATTAGATGTGTGGATACGATGTTGAGGGTCGTGACCTTCGAATCGATACCCATTTCAGTATATGTTCATTTTTAGTTTAAACCAGACCGGGTGGGTCGTTTGGGGTTATTTGGTGGCATTTCTGTACTTTTTTGGGTTTCGTATTTTTTAAAAACTGTCCTTATCTCTTATTAGACGTGTGGATGAAATGTTGAGGGTCGTGACCTTCGAATCGATACCTATTTCGGCATATGTTCATTTTCTGTTTAAACTAGACCAGGTGAGTCGTTTGGGGTTATTTAGGGCATTTTTGAACTTTTTTGGGTTTGATATTTTAAAAAAACAGTCATTATCTCTTATTAGATGTGTGGATACGATGTTGAGGGTCGTGACCTTCGAATCGATACCCATTTCAGTATATGTTCATTTTTAGTTTAAACCAGACCGGGTGGGTCGTTTGGGGTTATTTGGTGGCATTTCTGTACTTTTTTGGGTTTCGTATTTTTAAAAACTGTCCTTATCTCTTATTAGACGTGTGGATGAAATGTTGAGGGTCGTGACCTTCGAATCGATACCTATTTCGGCATATGTTCATTTTCTGTTTAAACTAGACCAGGTGAGTCGTTTGGGGTTATTTAGGGCATTTTTGAACTTTTTTGGGTTTGATATTTTTAAAAAACAGTCATTATCTCTTATTAGACGTGTGGATACGATGTTGAGGGTCGTGACCTTGAATCGATACCCATTTCGAGTATATGTTCATTTTTAGTTTAAACCAGACCGGGTGGGTCGTTTGGGGTTATTTGGTGGCATTTCTGTACTTTTTTGGGTTTCGTATTTTTTAAAAACTGTCCTTATCTCTTATTAGACGTGTGGATGCGATGTTGAGGGTCATGACCTTCGAATTGATACCTAATTCGGCATATGTTCATTTTCGGTTTAAACCAGACATGGTGGGTTGTTTGGGGTTATTTCAGGGCATTTCTAAACTTTTTTGGGTTTGGTATTTTCTAAAAAGTGTCCTTATCACTTATTAGACGTGTGGAGGAGATGTTGAGGGTCGTGACCTTCGAATCGATACCTAATTCGGCATATGTTCATTTTCGGTTTAAACCTGACATGGTGGGTTGTTTGAGGTTATTTGGGGGCATTTCTGTACTTTTTTGGGTTTGGTACTTTCTAAAAAGTGTCATTATCACTTATTAGACGTGTGGAGGAGATGTTGAGGGTTGTGACCTTTGAATCAATACCCATTTCGGCATATGTTCATTTTCAGTTTAAACCAGACCGGGTGGGTCGTTCGGGGTTATTTGGGGGCATTTCTATACTTTTTTGGGTTTGGTATTTTTTAAAAAGTGTCATTATCTCTTATTAGACGTGTCGAGGAGATCTTGAGGGTCTTGACCTTCGTATCGACACCTAATTTGGCATATGTTCATTTTCTGTTTAAACCAGACCGAGTGGGTCGTTCGGGGTTATTTTGGGGCATTTTTGTACTTTTTTGGGTTTGGTATTTTCTAAAAAGTGTCATTATCTCTTATTAGACGTGTCGAGGAGATGTTGAGGGGCGTGACCTTCGAATCAATACTTATTTCGGCTTATGTTCATTTTCGATTTAAACCAGACTGTGTGGGTCGTTTGGGGTTATTTGGGGGCATTTTTGTACTTTTTTGGGGTTGATAATTTCTAAAAAATGTCCTAATCTCTTATTAGATGTATGGAGGATGTTGAGTATCGTGACCTTCGAAACGATACCCATTTCGGCATATGTTCATTTTCTGTTTAAACCAGACCGGGTGGGTCGTTTGGGGTTATTTGGGGGCATTTTTGTACTTTTTTGGGTTTGGTATTTTTTAAAAAGTGTCCTTATATCTTATTACATGTGTGGATGCGATGTTGAGGGTCCTGACCTTCGAATCGATACCTATTTGGTATATGTTCAATTTTTGTTTAAACCAGACTGGGTGGGTTGTTTGGGGTTATTTGGGAGCATTTCTGTACTTTTTTGGGTTTGGTATTTTGTAAAAAGTGTCTTAATCTCTTATTAGACGTGTAGACGCGATGTTGAGGGTCGTGGCCTTCGAATCGATACCTATTTTGCCATATGTTCATTTTCGGTTTAAACCAGATCGGGTGGGTCGTTTGGGGTTATTTGGGGGCATTTTTGTACTCTTTTGGGTTTGGTGTTTTCTAAAAACTATCCTGACCTTTCATTAGACGTGTAGATACGATGTTGAGGGTCGTGCCCATCTAATTGATACCTATTTTGGCATATGTTCATTTTCGGTTTAAACCTGACATGGTGGGTTGATTGGGGTCAGTTGGGGACATTTCTATATTTTTTTGGGTTTGGTGTTTTCTTTAACTATCTTTATCTCTTATTAGACGTGTAGATATGATGTTGTGGGTCGTGACCATCGAATCGATACCTATTTTGGCATATGTTCATTTTCGGTTTAAACCTGACATGGTGGGTTGTTTGGGGTTATTTGGGGGCATTTCTGTACTTTTTTGGGTTTGGTATTTTCTAAAAAGTGTCCTTATCTCTTATTAGATGTGTGGAGGAGAGCAGTTGAGGGTCGTGACCTTCGAATCGATACCTATTTCGGCATATGCTCATTTTCCGTTTAAACCAGACCGGGTGGGTCGTTTGGGGTTATTTGGAGGCATTTCTGTACTTTTTTGGGTTTGGTGTTCTCTAAAAAGCGTCATTATATCTTATTAGACGTGTGGAGGAGTTGTTGAGGGTCATGACCTTCGAATCGATACCTATTTTGGCATATGTTCAATTTCCGTTTAAACTAGATCGGGTGGGTCGTTTGAGGTTATTTGGCGGCATTTTTGTACTTTTTTGGGTTTGGTGTTTTCTAAAAACTCTCCTTATTTCTTATTAGACATGTGGAGGCAATGTTCAGGGTCGTGACCTTCGAATCGATACCTATTTCGGCATATGTACATTTTCAATTTAAACCAGACCGGATGGGTCGTTTGGGGTTATTTGGGGGCATTTCTGTACTTTTTTGGGTTTGGTATTTTCTAAAAAGTGTCTTTTTCTCTTAGTAAACGTGTAGACCCGATGTTGAGGGTCGTGGCCTTCTAATCGATACCTATTTTGACATATGTTCATTTTCGGTTTAAACCTAACCGGGTGGGACATTTGGGGTAATTTGGGGGCATTTTTGTACTTTTTTGGGTTTGGTGTTTTCTAAAAACTATCTTGACCTTTTATTAGACGTGTAGATGCGATGTTGAAGGTCGTGGCCATCGAATCGATACCTATTTTGGCATATGTTCATTTTCCATTTAAACCAGACCGGGTGGGTCGTTTGGGGTTATTTGGGGGCATTTTTGTACTTTTTTGGGTTTGGTATTTTTTAAAAAGTGTCCTTATATCTTATTACATGTATGGATGCGATGTTGAGGTCGTGACCTTCGAATCGAAACCTATTTTGGCATATGTTCATTTTCAGTTTAAACCAAACCGGGTGGGTCATTTGGGGTTATTTGGGGGCATTTTTGTACTTTTTTGGGTTTGGTATTTTCTAAAAACTGTCCTTATCTCTTATTAGATGTGTGGATACGATGTTGAGGGTCATGAGCTTCGAATCGATACCTATTTCGGTATATGTACATTTTCGGTTGAAACCAGACCAGATGGGTCGTTTGGGGTTATTCGGGGGCATTTTTGTACTTTTTTGGGTTTGGGATTTTCTAAAAAGTGTCCTTAGCTCTTATTAGACGTGCCGATGCAATGTTGAGGGCCGTGACCTTCCAATCAATAACTATTTCGGCATATGTTCATTTTCGGTTTAAACCTGACATGGTGGGTTATTTGGGGGCATTTGGTGGAATTTCTGTACTTTTTTTGGTTTGGTATTTTCTAAAAAGTGCCCTTATTTCTTATTAGATGTGTGGAGGAGATGTTGAGTGTCGTGTCCTTTGGATCGATACCCATTTCGGCATATATTCATTTTCTGTTTAAACCAGACCAGGTGAGTCGTTTGGGGTTATTTAGGGGCATTTCAGATTTTTTTTGGGTTTGATATTTTTAAAAAACGGTCATTATCTCTTATTAGACGTGTGGATGCGATGTTGAGGGTCGTGACCTTCGAATCGATACGTATTTTGGCATATGTTCATTTTCTGTTTAAACCTGACATGGGGGGTCGTTTGGGGTTATTTGGGGGCATTTCTGTACTTTTTTGGGGTTGGTATTTTCTAAAACGTATCTTTAAATCTTATTAGACCTGTAGATGCAATATTGAGGGTCGTGACCATTGAATCGATACCTAATTCGGCATATGTTCATTTTCGATTTAAACCTGACATGGTGGGTTGTTTGGGGTTATTTCGGGGCATTTCTGTACTTTTTTGGGTGTGGTTCTTTCTAAAAAGTGTCCTTATCTCTTATTAGATGTGTGGAGGAGTTGTTGAGGGTCGTGACCTTCGAATTGATACCCATTTTGGCATATGTTTATTTTCAGTTTAAACCAAACCGGGTGGGTCGTTTGGGGTTATTTGGGGGCATTTCTTTACTATTTTGGGTTTGATATTTTCTAAAAAGTGTCATTATCTCTTATTAGACGTGTGGAGGAGATGTTGAGGGTTATGACCTTCGAATCGATACCTATTTCGGCATATGTTCATTTTCAGTTTAAACCAGACCGGGTGGGTCGTTTGGGGTAATTTGGGGGTATTTCTGTACTTTTTTGGGTTTGGTATTTTCTAAAAACTTTCCTTAGCTCTTATTAGATGTGTGGATGCGATGTTGAGGGTCGTGAGCTTCGAATCAATACCGATTTTGACATATGTATATTTTCGGTTTAAACCAGACCGGGTGGGTCGTTTGGGGTTATTTGAGGGCATTTTTATACTTTTTTGGGTTTGGGATTTTCTAAAAAGTGTCCATATCTCTTATTAGACTTGCGGATGCAATGTTGAGGGCCGCGACCTCCCAGTCAATTCCTATTTCAGCATATGTTAATTTTTTGTTTAAACCTGATATGGTGGGTTGTTTGGGGTTATTTGGGGGCATTTCAGTATTTTTTTTGGTTTGGTATTTTCTAAAAAGTGTCCTTATCTCCTATTAGATGTGTGGAGGAGATGCTGAGAGTCGTGACCTTCGAATCGATAACCATTCCGGCATATGTTCATTTTCTGTTGAAACCAGACCAGGTGAGTCGTTTGGTGTTATTTGGGGCAGTTCTTCACTTTTTTGGGTTTGGTATTTTTTAAAAACTGTCATTATCTCTTATTAGACGTGTGGATGTGATGTTGGGGGTCCTGACCTTCGAATCGATACCTATTTCGGCATATGTTCATTTTCAGTTTAAATCAGACCGGGTGGGTCGTTTGGGGTTATTTGGGGGCATTTCTGTACTATTTTTGGGTTTGGGATTTTCTAAAAAGTGTCCTTATCTCTTATTAGACGTGTGGATGCAATATTGAGGGTCGTGACCTTCGAATCGATACCGATTTTGGCATATGTACATTTTCGGTTTAAACCAGACCGGGTGGGTCGTTTCGGGTTATTTGGGGACATTTTGGTACTTTTTTGGGTTTGGGATTTTCTAAAAAGTGTCCATATCTCTTATTAGACGTGCGGATGCAATGTTGAGGGCCGTGAGCTCCCAATCAATACCTATTTTAGCATATGTTCATTTTTTGTTTAAACCTGATATGGTGGGTTGTTTGGGCTTATTTGGGGGGCATTTCAGTATTTTTTTTGGTTTGGTATTTTCTAAAAGTGTCCTTATCTCCTATTAGACGTGTGGAGGAGATGTTGAGAGTCGTGACCTTCGAATCGATAACCATTTCGGCATATGTTCATTTTCTGTCTAAACCAGACCAGGTGAGTCGTTTGGGGTTATTTGGGGGCATTTCTTCACTTTTTTGGGTTTGGTATTTTTTAAAAACTGTCATTATCTCTTATTAGATGTGTGGATGTTATGTTGGGGGTCCTGACCTTCGAATCGATACATATTTCGGCATATGTACATTTTCAGTATAAATCAGACCGGGTGGGTCGTTTGAGGTTATTTGGGGGCATTTCTGTACTATTTTTGGGTTTGGGATTTTCTAAAATGTGTCCTTATCTCTTATTAGACGTGTGGATGCAATGTTGAGGGTCGTGACCTTCAAATCAATACCTATTTTGGCATATGTTCATTTTCTTTTTAAACCAGATTGGGTGGGTCATTTGGGGTTATTTGGGGGCATTTCTATACTTTTTTGGGTGTGGTATTTTCTAAAAATTGTCCTTATCTCTTATTAGACATATGGATGCGATGTTGACGGTCGTGATATTCGAATCGATATCTATTTCGGCATATGTACATTTTTGGTTTAAGCCAGATCGGGTGGGTCGTTTGGGGTTATTTCGGGGCATTTCTTTACTTTTTTGGGTTTGGTATTTTTAAAAATTGTGCTTATCTCTTATTAGACGTGTGGATACGATGTTGAGGGTCGTGACCTTGAATCGACACCTATTTTGGTATATGTACATTTTTGGTTAAACCAGGACGGGTGAGTCGTTTGGGGTTATTCGGGGCATTTTTGTACTTTTTTAGGTTTGGGGTTTTCTAAAAAGTGTCCTTATCTCTTATTAGACGTGCGGATGCAATGTCGAGGGCCGTGACCTTCCAATCAATAACTATTTCAGCATATGTTCATTTTCGGTTTAAACCTGACATGGTGGGTTATTTGGGGGCATTTGGGGGCATTTCTGTACTTTTTTTCATTTGGTATTTTGTAAAAAGTGCTCTTATTTCTTATTAGACGTGTGGAGGAGATGTTGAGTGCCGTGACCATTGAATCGATACCCATTTCGGCATATGTTCATTTTCTGTTTAAACCAGACCAGGTGAGTCGTTTGGGGTTATTTAGGGGCATTTCTGAACTTTTTTGGGTTTGATATTTTTAAAAAACGGTCATTATCTCTTATTAGATGTGTGGATGCGATGTTGAGGGTCCTAACCTTCGAATCAATGCCCATTTTGGCATATGTTCATTTTTAGTTTAAACCAGACCGGGTGGGTCGTTTGGGGTTATTTGGTGGCATTTTCGTACTTTTTTTGGGTTTCTTATTTTTAAAAACTATCCTTATCTCTTATTAGACGTGTGGATGCGATGTTGAGGGTCATGACCTTCGAATCAATACCTATTTCGGCATATGCTCATTTTCTGTTTAAACGACATGGTCGATCGTTTGGGGTTATTTGGACGCATTTAGTACTTTTTGGGGTTGGTATTTTCTAAAACGTATCTTTGAATCTTATTAGACCTGTGGATGCAATGTTGAGCGTCGTGACCATCGAATCGATACCTAATTCGGCATATGTTCATTTTCAGTTTAAAACCATACATGGTGGGTTGTTTGGGGTTATTTCGGGGCATTTGTACTTTTTCGGTTTGGTACTTTCTAAAAAGTGTCCTTATCACTCATTAGACGTGTGGAGGAGATGTTGAGGGTCGTGACCTTCGAATTGATACCCATTTCGGCATATGTTCATTTTCGTTTAAACCAGCCGGGTGGGTCGTTTGGGGTTATTTGGGGGCATTTCTTTACTATTTTAGGTTTGATATTTTCTAAAAAGTGTTATTATCTCTTATTAGATGAGTGGAGGAGATGTTGAGGGTTATGACCGAATCGATACCTATTTTGGCATATGTTCATTTTCAGTCCGAACCAGACCGGGTGGGTCATTTGGGGTTATTTGGGGGCATTTCTGTATTTTTTTGGGTTTGGTATTTTCTAAAAAGTTTCCTTATCTCTTATTAGACGTGTGGATGCGATGTTGAGGGTCGTGACCTTCGAATCGATACCTATTTTGGCATATGTACATTTTCGGTTTAAACCAGACCAGGGTGGGTCATTGGAGTTATTTGGGGGCATTTTGTACTTTTTTTGGGTTTGGGATTTTCTAAAAAGAGTCCATATCTCTTATTAGACGTGCGGATGCAATGTTGAGGGTCGCGACCTCCCAATCAATACCTATTTCAACATATGTTAATTTTTTGTTTAAACACGATATGGTGGGTTGTTTGGGGTTATTTGGGCGCATTTCAGTATTTTTTTGGTTTGGTATTTTCTAAAAGTGTCCTTATCTCCTATTAGACGTGTGGAGGAGATGTTGAGAGTCGTGACCTTCGAATCGATAACCATTTGGCATATGTTCATTTTCTCATTGAAACCAGACAGTGTGAGTCGTTTGGGGTTATTTGGGGGCATTTCTTGATTTTTGGGTTTGGTATTTTTTGAAAAGCATTTTGAAAAGCTGTCATTATCTCTTATTAGACGTGTGGATATGATGTTGGGGTCGTGACCTTCGTATCGATACCTATTTTGGCATATATACATTTTCGGTTTAAATCGGTAGGGTGGGTCATTTGGGGTTATTTGGGGGCATTTACGTACTTTTTTGGATTTTGGTATTTTCTAAAAAGTGTCCTTATCTCTTATTAGACGTGTGGATACGATGTTGAGGGTCATGACCTTCGAATCGATACCTATTTTTGCAGATGTACATTTTCGGTTTAAACCAGACCGGGTGGGTCGTTTGGGGTTATTTGGGGGCATTTCTGTACTTTTTTGGGTTTGGGATTTTCTAAAAAGTGTCCTTATCTCTTATTAGACGTGCGGATGCAATGTTGAGGGTCGTGACCTTCCAATCAACACCTATTTTGGCATATGTTCATTTTCGGTTTAAACCAGACGGGGTGGGTCATTTGGTGTTATTTGGAGGCATTTCTGTATTTTTTTGGGTTTGGTATTTTCTAAAAAGTGCCCTTATCTCTTATTAGACGTGTGGAGGAGATGTTGAGGGTCGTGACTTTCAATCAATCGATACCTATTTTGGCATATGTTCATTTTCCGTTTAAACCGACATGGTGGGTTATTTGGGGTTATTTGGGGGCATTTCGTACTTTTTTTGGGTTTGGTATTTTTAAAAATGTGTCATTATCTCTTATTAGATGTGTGGATGCGATGTTGAGGGTCGTGACCTTCGAATCGATACCTATTTTGGCATATGTTCATTTTCGTTTAAACTAGACATGGTGGGTCGTTTGGGGTTATTTGGGGGCATTTCTGTACTTTTTGGGTTTGGTATTTTCTAAAAGTGTCCTTATCTCTTATTAGACGTGTGGATGCAAATGTTGAGGGTCGTGACCTTTGAATCGATACCTATTCGGCATATGTTCATTTTCGGTTTAAACTCGACATGGTGGGTTATTTGGGGTTATTTGGGGCATTTCGTACTTTTTTTGGTTTGGTATTTTCTAAAAAGTGTCCTTATCTCTTATTAGACGTGTGGAGGAGATGTTGAGGGTCGTGACCTTCGAATCGATACCCATTTTGGCATATGTTCATTTTCAGTTTAAACCAGACCAGGTGGGTCGTTTGGGGTTATTTGGGGGCATTTCTGTACTTTTTTGGGTTTGGTATTTTCTAAAAACTGTCCTTATCTCTTATTAGACGTGTGGATGCGATGTTGAGGGTCGTGACCTTCGAATCGATACCTATTTCGGCATATGTTCATTTTCGGTTTAAACCAGACCTGGTGGGTTGTTTGGGGTTATTTGGGGGCATTTCTGTACTTTTTTGGGTTTGGTATTTTCTAAAAACTGTCCTTATCTCTTATTAGACGTGTGGATGAGATGTTGAGGGTCGTGACCTTCGAATCGATACCTATTTTGGCATATGTTCATTTTCGGTTTAAACCAGACCGGGTGGGTCGTTTGGGGTTATTTGAGGGTATTTCTATACTTTTTTGGGTTTGGTATTTTTAAAAAAGTGTCTTATCTCTTATTAGACGTGTGGATGCAATGTTGAGGGTCGTGACCTTGAATCAATACCTATTTCAAGCATATGTTCATTTTTTGTTTAAACCGATATGGTGGGTTGTTTGGGGTTATTTGGGGGCATTTCAGTATTTTTTTGGGTTTGGTATTTTCTAAAAAGTGTCCTTATCTCTTATTAGATGTGTGGAGGAGATGTTGAGGGTCGTGACCTTGAATCGATAACCTAATTTCGGCATATGTTCATTTTCTGTTTAAACCGCATGGTGAGTCGTTTGGGGTTATTTGGGGCATTTCTTACTTTTTTGGGTTTGGTATTTTCTAAAAAGTGTCATTATCTCTTATTAGACGTGTGGATGAGATGTTGAGGGTCGTGACCTTCGAATCGATACCTATTTTGGCATATGTTCATTTTTAGTTTAAACCAGACCGGGTGGGTCGTTTGGGGTTATTTGGGGGCATTTCTGTACTTTTTTGGGTTTGGGATTTTCTAAAAAGTGTCCTTATCTCTTATTAGACGTGTGGATGCAGATGTTGAGGGTCGTGACCTTGAATCGATACCGATTTTGGCATATGTTCATTTTCGGTTTAAACCAGACCGGGTGGGTCGTTGGGGTTATTTGGGGCATTTTATACTTTTTTGGGTTTGGGATTTTCTAAAAAGTGTCCATTATCTCTTATTAGACGTGTGGATGCAATGTTGAGGGTCGTGACCTCCCAATCAATACCTATTTAGCATATGTTCATTTTTTGTTTAAACCGATATGGTGGGTTGTTTGGGGTTATTTGGGGGCATTTCAGTATTTTTTTGGTTTGGTATTTTCTAAAAGTGTCCTTATCTCCTATTAGACGTGTGGAGGAGATGTTGAGAGTCGTGACCTTGAATCGATAACCATTTCGGCATATGTTCATTTTGATTAAACCAGGACCGGGTGAGTCGTTTGGGGTTATTTGGGGCATTTCTTCACTTTTTGGGTTTGGTAATTTTTAAAAACTGTCATTATCTCTTATTAGATGTGTGGATGTGATGTTGGAGGGTCGACCTTGAATCGATACCTATTTGGCATATGTTCATTTTCGTTTAAATCAGACCTGGGTGGGTCGTTTGGGGTTATTTGGGGCATTTCTGTACTATTTTTGGGTTTGGGATTTTCTAAAAAGTGTCCTTATCTATTATTAGACGTGTGGATGCGATATTGAGGGTCGTGACCTTCGAATCGATACCTATTTTGGCATATGTTCATTTTCGGTTTAAACCAGACCGGGTGGGTCGTTTGGGGTTATTTGGGGGGCATTTTGGTACTTTTTTGGGTTTGGGATTTTCTAAAAAGTGTCCATATCTCTTATTAGACGTGCGGATGCAATGTTGAGGGCCGTGACCTCCCAATCAATACCTATTTTAGCATATGTTCATTTTTTGTTTAAACCTGATATGGTGGGTTGTTTGGGGTTATTTGGGGGCATTTTTGTACTTTTTTGGGTTTGGGATTTTCTAAAAAGTGTCCTTATCTCTTATTAGACGTGTGGAGGAGATGTTGAGAGTCGTGACCTTGAATCGATAACCATTTCGGCATATGTTCATTTTCTGTCTAAACCGACAGGTGAGTCGTTTGGGGTTATTTGGGGGCATTTCTTCACTTTTTTGGGTTTGGTATTTTTAAAAACTGTCATTATCTCTTATTAGATGTGTGGATGTTATGTTGGGGTCGACCTTGAATCGATACATATTTCGGCATATGTACATTTTCGGTATAAATCAGGACCAGGGTGGGTTGTTTGAGGTTATTTGGGGGCATTTCTGTACTATTTTTGGGTTTGGGATTTTCTAAAATGTGTCCTTATCTCTTATTAGACGTGTGGATGCAATGTTGAGGGTCGTGACCTTCGAATCAATACCTATTTTGGCATATGTTCATTTTCTTTTTAAACCAGACTGGGTGGGTCATTTGGGGTTATTTGGGGGCATTTCTGTACTTTTTTGGGTGTGGTATTTTCTAAAAATTGTCCTTATCTCTTATTAGACATGTGGATGCGATGTTGAGGGTCGTGACATTCGAATCGATACCTATTTTGGCATATGTTCATTTTCGGTTTAAACCAGACCGGGTGGGTCGTTTGGGGTTATTTGGGGGCATTTCTTTACTTTTTTGGGTTTGGTATTTTTTAAAAATTGTCCTTATCTCTTATTAGACGTGTGGATACGATGTTGAGGGTCGTGACCTTCGAATCGACACCTATTTTGGTATATGTACATTTTTGGTTAAACCAGACCGGGTGAGTCGTTTGGGGTTATTCGGGGGCATTTTTGTACTTTTTTAGGTTTGGGGTTTTCTAAAAAGTGTCCTTATCTCTTATTAGACGTGCGGATGCAATGTCGAGGCCGTGACCTTCAATCAATAACTATTTCAGCATATGTTCATTTTCGGTTTAAACCTGACTGGTGGGTTATTTGGGGGCATTTGGGGGCATTTCAGTACTTTTTTTCATTTGGTATTTTGTAAAAAGTGCTCTTATTTCTTATTAGACGTGTGGAGGAGATGTTGAGTGCCGTGACCATTGAATCGATACCCATTTCGGCATATGTTCATTTTCTGTTTAAACCAGACCAGGTGAGTCGTTTGGGGTTATTTAGGGGCATTTCTGAACTTTTTTTGGGTTTGATATTTTTAAAAAACGGTCATTATCTCTTATTAGATGTGTGGATGCGATGTTGAGGGTCCTAACCTTCGAATCAATGCCCATTTTGGCATATGTTCATTTTTAGTTTAAACCAGACCGGGTGGGTCGTTTGGGGTTATTTGGTGGCATTTCTGTACTTTTTTGGGTTTCTTATTTTTTAAAAACTATCCTTATCTCTTATTAGACGTGTGGATGCGATGTTGAGGGTCATGACCTTCGAATCAATACCTATTTCGGCATATGCTCATTTTCTGTTTAAACCTGACATGGTCGATCGTTTGGGGTTATTTGGACGCATTTCCGTACTTTTTTGGGGTTGGTATTTTCTAAAACGTATCTTTGAATCTTATTAGACCTGTGGATGCAATGTTGAGCGTCGTGACCATCGAATCGATACCTAATTCGGCATATGTTCATTTTCAGTTTAAACCTGACATGGTGGGTTGTTTGGGGTTATTTCGGGGCATTTCTGTACTTTTTTCGGTTTGGTACTTTCTAAAAAGTGTCCTTATCACTCATTAGACGTGTGGAGAAGATGTTGAGGGTCGTGACCTTCGAATTGATACCCATTTCGGCATATGTTCATTTTCAGTTTAAACCAGACCGGGTGGGTCGTTTGGGGTTATTTGGGGGCATTTCTTTACTATTTTAGGTTTGATATTTTCTAAAAAGTGTTATTATCTCTTATTAGATGAGTGGAGGAGATGTTGAGGGTTATGACCTTCGAATCGATACCTATTTCGGCATATGTTCATTTTCAGTTTGAACCACACCGGGTGGGTCATTTGGGGTTATTTGGGGGCATTTCTGTATTTTTTTGGGTTTGGTATTTTCTAAAAACTTTCCTTATCTCTTATTAGACGTGTGGATGCGATGTTGAGGGTCGTGACCTTCGAATCGATACCGATTTTGGCATATGTACATTTTCGGTTTAAACCAGACCGGGTGGGTCGTTTGGAGTTATTTGGGGGCATTTTTGTACTTTTTTGGGTTTGGGATTTTCTAAAAAGAGTCCATATCTCTTATTAGACGTGCGGATGCAATGTTGAGGGCCGCGACCTCCCAGTCAATACCTATTTCAACATATGTTAATTTTTTGTTTAAACCTGATATGGTGGGTTGTTTGGGGTTATTTGGGGGCATTTCAGTATTTTTTTTGGTTTGGTATTTTCTAAAAAGTGTCCTTATCTCCTATTAGACGTGTGGAGGAGATGCTGAGAGTCGTGACCTTCGAATCGATAACCATTTCGGCATATGTTCATTTTCTGTTGAAACCAGACCAGGTGAGTCGTTTGGGGTTATTTGGGGGCATTTCTTCAGTTTTTTGGGTTTGGTATTTTTTGAAAACTGTCATTATCTCTTATTAGACGTGTGGATATGATGTTGGGGGGTCCTGACCTTCGTATCGATACCTATTTCGGCATATATACATTTTCAGTTTAAATCAGGCCGGGTGGGTCGTTTGGGGTTATTTGGAGGCATTTCTGTACTTTTTTGGATTTGGGATTTTTTAAAAAGTGTCCTTATCTCTTATTAGACATGTGGATGCAATGTTGAGGGTCGTGACCTTCGAATCAATACCTATTTTGGCATATGTTCATTTTCGATTTAAATCTTACATGGTGGGTTGTTTGGGGTTATTTGGGGGCATTTCCGTACTTTTATTGGTTTGGTATTTTCTAAAAAGTGTCCTTATCTCTTATTAGACGTGTGGAGGAGATGTTGAGGGTCATGACCTTCAAATCGATACCTATTTCGGCATATGTTCATTTTCGGTTTAAACCCGGACTGGTGGGTCGTTTGGGGTTATTTGAGGGCATTTCTGTACTTTTTGGGTTTGGTATTTTCCAAAAACTGTCCTTATCTCTTATTAGACGTGTGGATGCGATGTCGAGGGTCGTGACTTTCGAATCAATATCTATTTTGGCATATGTTAATTTTCGGTTTAAACCCGACATGGTGGGTTATTTGGGGTTATTTGGGGGCATTTTCGTACTTTTTTGGTTTGGTATTTTCTAAAATGTGTCCTTATCTCTTCTTAGATGTTTGGAGGAGATGTTGAGGGTCATGACCTTCCAATCGATACCTATTTTGGCATATGTTCATTTTCAGTTTAAACTAGACCGGGTGGGTCGTTTGGGGTTATTTGGGGGCATTTCTGTACTTTTTTGGGTTTGGGATTTTCTAAAAAGTGTCCTTATCTCTTATTAGTCGTATGGATGCAATGTTGAGGGCCGTGACCTTCCAATTTTGGAATATGTTCATTTTCGGTTTAAACCTGACATGGTGGGTTATTTCGGGGCATTTGGGGGCATTTCTGTACTTTTTTTGGTTTGGTAATTTCTAAAAAGTAGTCTTATTTCTTATTGGACGTGTGGAGGAGATGTTGAGTGTCGTGACCTTTGAATCGATACCCATTTCGGCATATGTTCATTTTCTGTTTAAACCAGACCAGGTGAGTCATTTGGGGTTATTTAGGGCATTTCTAAACTTTTTTGGGTTTGATATTTTAAAAAAACAGTCATTATCTCTTATTAGACGTGTGGATACGATGTTGAGGGTCGTGACCTTCGAATCGATACCCATTTCAGTATATGTTCATTTTTAGTTTAAACCAGACCGGGTGGGTCGTTTGGGGTTATTTGGTGGCATTTCTGTACTTTTTTGGGTTTCGTATTTTTTAAAAACTGTCCTTATCTCTTATTAGACGTGTGGATGAAATGTTGAGGGTCGTGACCTTCGAATCGATACCTATTTCGGCATATGTTCATTTTCTGTTTAAACTAGACCAGGTGAGTCGTTTGGGGTTATTTAGGGCATTTTTGAACTTTTTTGGGTTTGATATTTTTAAAAAACAGTCATTATCTCTTATTAGACGTGTGGATACGATGTTGAGGGTCGTGACCTTCGAATCGATACCCATTTCAGTATATGTTCATTTTTAGTTTAAACCAGACCGGGTGGGTCGTTTGGGGTTATTTGGTGGCATTTCTGTACTTTTTTGGGTTTCGTATTTTTTAAAAACTGCCCTTATCTCTTATTAGACGTGTGGATGCGATGTTGAGGGTCATGACCTTCGAATTGATACCTAATTCGGCATATGTTCATTTTCGGTTTAAACCAGACATGGTGGGTTGTTTGGGGTTATTTCAGGGCATTTCTAAACTTTTTTGGGTTTGGTATTTTCTAAAAAGTGTCCTTATCACTTATTAGACGTGTGGAGGAGATGTTGAGGGTCGTGACCTTCGAATCGATACCTAATTCGGCATATGTTCATTTTCGGTTTAAACCTGACATGGTGGGTTGTTTGAGGTTATTTGGGGGCATTTCTGTACTTTTTTGGGTTTGGTACTTTCTAAAAAGTGTCATTATCACTTATTAGACGTGTGGAGGAGATGTTGAGGGTTGTGACCTTTGAATCAATACCCATTTCGCATATGTTCATTTTCGCTTAAACCAGATCGGGTGGGTCGCTTCGGGGTTATTTGGGGCATTTTTGTACTTTTTTGGGTTTGGTATTTTCTAAAAAGTGTCATTATCTCTTATTAGACGTGTCGAGGAGATGTTGAGGGGCGTGACCTTCGAATCAATACTTATTTCGGCTTATGTTCATTTTCGATTTAAACCAAACTGTGTGGTTCGTTTGGGGTTATTTGGGGGCATTTTTGTACTTTTTTGGGGTTGATAATTTCTAAAAAATGTACTAATCTCTTATTAGATGTATGGAGGATGTTGAGTATCGTGACCTTCAAACGATACCCATTTTGCATATGTTCATTTTCTGCTTAAACCAGACCGGGTGGGTCGTTTGGGGTTATTTGGGGGCATTTTTGTACTTTTTTGGGTTTGGTATTTTTTAAAAAGTGTCCTTATATCTTATTACATGTGTGGATGCGATGTTGAGGGTCCTGACCTTCGAATCGATACCTATTTGGTATATGTTCAATTTTTGTTTAAACCAGACTGGGTGGGTTGTTTGGGGTTATTTGGGAGCATTTATGTACTTTTTTGGGTTTGGTATTTTGTAAAAAGTGTCTTAATCTCTTATTAGACGTGTAGACGCGATGTTGAGGGTCGTGGCCTTCGAATCGATACCTATTTTGCCATATGTTCATTTTCGGTTTAAACCAGATCGGGTGGGTCGTTTGGGGTTATTTGGGGGCATTTTTGTACTTTTTGGGTTTGGTGTTTTCTAAAAACTATCCTGACCTTTCATTAGACGTGTAGATACGATGTTGAGGGTCGTGCCCATCTAATTGATACCTATTTTGGCATATGTTCATTTTCGGTTTAAACCTGACATGGTGGGTTGATTGGGGTCAGTTGGGGACATTTCTATATTTTTTTGGGTTTGGTGTTTTCTAAAAACTATCTTTATCTCTTATTAGACGTGTAGATATGATGTTGTGGGTCGTGACCATCGAATCGATACCTATTTTGGCATATGTTCATTTTCGGTTTAAACCTGACATGGTGGGTTGTTTGGGGTTATTTGGGGGCATTTCTGTACTTTTTTGGGTTTGGTATTTTCTAAAAAGTGTCCTTATCTCTTATTAGATGTGTGGAGGAGAGCAGTTGAGGGTCGTGACCTTCGAATCGATACCTATTTCGGCATATGCTCATTTTCCGTTTAAACCAGACCGGGTGGGTCGTTTGGGGTTATTTGGAGGCATTTCTGTACTTTTTTGGGTTTGGTGTTCTCTAAAAAGCATCATTATATCTTATTAGACGTGTGGAGGAGTTGTTGAGGGTCATGACCTTCGAATCGATACCTATTTTGGCATATGTTCAATTTCCGTTTAAACTAGATCGGGTGGGTCGTTTGAGGTTATTTGGCGGCATTTTTGTACTTTTTTGGGTTTGGTGTTTTCTAAAAACTCTCCTTATTTCTTATTAGACATGTGGAGGCAATGTTCAGGGTCGTGACCTTCGAATCGATACCTATTTCGGCATATGTACATTTTCAATTTAAACCAGACCGGATGGGTCGTTTGGGGTTATTTGGGGGCATTTCTGTACTTTTTTGGGTTTGGTATTTTCTAAAAAGTGTCTTTTTCTCTTAGTAAACGTGTAGACCCGATGTTGAGGGTCGTGGCCTTCGAATCGATACCTATTTTGACATATGTTCATTTTCGGTTTAAACCTGACCGGGTGGGACATTTGGGGTAATTTGGGGGCATTTTTGTACTTTTTTTGGGTTTGGTGTTTTCTAAAAACTATCTTGACCTTTTATTAGACGTGTAGATGCGATGTTGAAGGTCGTGGCCATCGAATCGATACCTTTTTTGGCATATGTTCATTTTCCATTTAAACCAGACCGGGTGGGTCGTTTGGGGTTATTTGGGGGCATTTTTGTACTTTTTTGGGTTTGGTATTTTTTAAAAAGTGTCCTTATATCTTATTACATGTATGGATGCGATGTTGAGGTCGTGACCTTCGAATCGAAACCTATTTTGGCATATGTTCATTTTCAGTTTAAACCAAACCGGGTGGGTCATTTGGGGTTATTTGGGGGCATTTTTGTACTTTTTTGGGTTTGGTATTTTCTAAAAACTGTCCTTATCTCTTATTAGATGTGTGGATACGATGTTGAGGGTCATGAGCTTCGAATCGATACCTATTTCGGTATATGTACATTTTCGGTTGAAACCAGACCAGATGGGTCGTTTGGGGTTATTCGGGGGCATTTTTGTACTTTTTTGGGTTTGGGATTTTCTAAAAAGTGTCCTTAGCTCTTATTAGACGTGCCGATGCAATGTTGAGGGCCGTGACCTTCCAATCAATAACTATTTCGGCATATGTTCATTTTCGGTTTAAACCTGACATGGTGGGTTATTTGGGGGCATTTGGTGGAATTTCTGTACTTTTTTTGGTTTGGTATTTTCTAAAAAGTGCCCTTATTTCTTATTAGATGTGTGGAGGAGATGTTGAGTGTCGTGTCCTTTGGATCGATACCCATTTCGGCATATATTCATTTTCTGTTTAAACCAGACCAGGTGAGTCGTTTGGGGTTATTTAGGGGCATTTCAGATTTTTTTTGGGTTTGATATTTTTAAAAAACGGTCATTATCTCTTATTAGACGTGTGGATGCGATGTTGAGGGTCGTGACCTTCGAATCGATACGTATTTTGGCATATGTTCATTTTCTGTTTAAACCTGACATGGGGGGTCGTTTGGGGTTATTTGGGGGGCATTTCCGTACTTTTTTGGGGTTGGTATTTTCTAAAACGTATCTTTAAATCTTATTAGACCTGTAGATGCAATATTGAGGGTCGTGACCATTGAATCGATACCTAATTCGGCATATGTTCATTTTCGGTTTAAACCTGACATGGTGGGTTGTTTGGGGTTATTTCGGGGCATTTCTGTACTTTTTTGGGTGTGGTTCTTTCTAAAAAGTGTCCTTATCTCTTATTAGATGTGTGGAGGAGTTGTTGAGGGTCGTGACCTTCGAATCGATACCCATTTTGGCATATGTTTATTTTCAGTTTAAACCAGACCGGGTGGGTCGTTTGGGGTTATTTGGAGGCATTTCTGTACTTTTTTGGGTTTGGTGTTCTCTAAAAAGCGTCATTATATCTTATTAGACGTGTGGAGGAGTTGTTGAGGGTCATGACCTTCGAATCGATACCTATTTTGGCATATGTTCAATTTCCGTTTAAACTAGATCGGGTGGGTCGTTTGAGGTTATTTGGCGGCATTTTTGTACTTTTTTGGGTTTGGTGTTTTCTAAAAACTCTCCTTATTTCTTATTAGACATGTGGAGGCAATGTTCAGGGTCGTGACCTTCGAATCGATACCTATTTCGGCATATGTACATTTTCAATTTTAACCAGACCGGATGGGTCGTTTGGGGTTATTTGGGGGCATTTCTGTACTTTTTTGGGTTTGGTATTTTCTAAAAAGTGTCTTTTTCTCTTAGTAAACGTGTAGACCCGATGTTGAGGGTCGTGGCCTTCGAATCGATACCTATTTTGACATATGTTCATTTTCGGTTTAAACCTGACCGGGTGGGACATTTGGGGTAATTTGGGGGCATTTTTGTACTTTTTTGGGTTTGGTGTTTTCTAAAAACTATCTTGACCTTTTATTAGACGTGTAGATGCGATGTTGAAGGTCGTGGCCATCGAATCGATACCTATTTTGGCATATGTTCATTTTCCATTTAAACCAGACCGGGTGGGTCGTTTGGGGTTATTTGGGGGCATTTTTGTACTTTTTTGGGTTTGGTATTTTTTAAAAAGTGTCCTTATATCTTATTACATGTATGGATGCGATGTTGAGGTCGTGACCTTCGAATCGAAACCTATTTTGGCATATGTTCATTTTCCGTTTAAACCAGACCGGGTGGGTCATTTGGGGTTATTTGGGGGCATTTTTGTACTTTTTTGGGTTTGGTATTTTCTAAAAACTGTCCTTATCTCTTATTAGATGTGTGGATACGATGTTGAGGGTCATGAGCTTCGAATCGATACCTATTTCGGTATATGTACATTTTCGGTTGAAACCAGACCAGATGGGTCGTTTGGGGTTATTCGGGGGCATTTTTGTACATTTTTGGGTTTGGGATTTTCTAAAAAGTGTCCTTAGCTCTTATTAGACGTGCCGATGCAATGTTGAGGGCCGTGACCTTCCAATCAATAACTATTTCGGCATATGTTCATTTTCGGTTTAAACCTGACATGGTGGGTTATTTGGGGGCATTTGGTGGAATTTCTGTACTTTTTTTGGTTTGGTATTTTCTAAAAAGTGCCCTTATTTCTTATTAGATGTGTGGAGGAGATGTTGAGTGTCGTGTCCTTTGGATCGATACCCATTTCGGCATATATTCATTTTCTGTTTAAACCAGACCAGGTGAGTCGTTTGGGGTTATTTAGGGGCATTTCAGATTTTTTTTGGGTTTGATATTTTTAAAAAACGGTCATTATCTCTTATTAGACGTGTGGATGCGATGTTGAGGGTCGTGACCTTCGAATCGATACGTATTTTGGCATATGTTCATTTTCTGTTTAAACCTGACATGGGGGGTCGTTTGGGGTTATTTGGGGGCATTTCCGTACTTTTTTGGGGTTGGTATTTTCTAAAACGTATCTTTAAATCTTATTAGACCTGTAGATGCAATATTGAGGGTCGTGACCATTGAATCGATACCTAATTCGGCATATGTTCATTTTCGGTTTAAACCTGACATGGTGGGTTGTTTGGGGTTATTTCGGGGCATTTCTGTACTTTTTTGGGTGTGGTTCTTTCTAAAAAGTGTCCTTATCTCTTATTAGATGTGTGGAGGAGTTGTTGAGGGTCGTGACCTTCGAATTGATACCCATTTTGGCATATGTTTATTTTCAGTTTAAACCAAACCGGGTGGGTCGTTTGGGGTTATTTGGGGGCATTTCATTACTATTTTGGGTTTGATATTTTCTAAAAAGTGTCATTATCTCTTATTAGACGTGTGGAGGAGATGTTGAGGGTTATGACCTTCGAATCGATACCTATTTCGGCATATGTTCATTTTCAGTTTAAACCAGACCGGGTGGGTCGTTTGGGGTAATTTGGGGGTATTTCTGTACTTTTTTGGGTTTGGTATTTTCTAAAAACTTTCCTTAGCTCTTATTAGATGTGTGGATGCGATGTTGAGGGTCGTGAGCTTCGAATCAATACCTATTTTGACATATGTATATTTTCGGTTTAAACCAGACCGGGTGGGTCGTTTGGGGTTATTTGAGGGCATTTTTATACTTTTTTGGGTTTGGGATTTTCTAAAAAGTGTCCATATCTCTTATTAGACTTGCGGATGCAATGTTGAGGGCCGCGACCTCCCAGTCAATACCTATTTCAGCATATGTTCATTTTTTGTTTAAACCTGATATGGTGGGTTGTTTGGGGTTATTTGGGGGCATTTCAGTATTTTTTTTGGTTTGGTATTTTCTAAAAAGTGTCCTTATCTCCTATTAGATGTGTGGAGGAGATGCTGAGAGTCGTGACCTTCGAATCGATAACCATTCCGGCATATGTTCATTTTCTGTTGAAACCAGACCAGGTGAGTCGTTTGGTGTTATTTGGGGCAGTTCTTCACTTTTTTGGGTTTGGTATTTTTTAAAAACTGTCATTATCTCTTATTAGACGTGTGGATGTGATGTTGGGGGTCCTGACCTTCGAATCGATACCTATTTCGGCATATGTACATTTTCAGTTTAAATCAGACCGGGTGGGTCGTTTGGGGTTATTTGGGGGCATTTCTGTACTATTTTTGGGTTTGGGATTTTCTAAAAAGTGTCCTTATCTCTTATTAGACGTGTGGATGCAATATTGAGGGTCGTGACCTTCGAATCGATACCGATTTTGGCATATGTACATTTTCGATTTAAACCTGACCGGGTGGGTCGTTTCGGGTTATTTGGAGACATTTTGGTACTTTTTTGGGTTTGGGATTTTCTAAAAAGTGTCCATATCTCTTATTAGACGTGCGGATGCAATGTTGAGGGCCGTGACCTCCCAATCAATACCTATTTTAGCATATGTTCATTTTTTGTTTAAACCTGATATGGTGGGTTGTTTGGGCTTATTTGGGGGCATTTCAGTATTTTTTTTGGTTTGGTATTTTCTAAAAAGTGTCCTTATCTCCTATTAGACGTGTGGAGGAGATGTTGAGAGTCGTGACCTTCGAATCGATAACCATTTCGGCATATGTTCATTTTCTGTCTAAACCAGACCAGGTGAGTCGTTTGGGGTTATTTGGGGGCATTTCTTCACTTTTTTGGGTTTGGTATTTTTTAAAAACTGTCATTATCTCTTATTAGATGTGTGGATGTTATGTTGGGGGTCCTGACCTTGAATCGATACATATTTCGGCATATGTACATTTTCGTATAAATCGAGGTGGGTCGTTTGAGGTTATTTGGGGGCATTTCGTACTATTTTTGGGTTTGGGATTTTCTAAAATGTGTCCTTATCTCTTATTAGACGTGTGGATGCAATGTTGAGGGTCGTGACCTTCGAATCAATACCTATTTTGGCATATGTTCATTTTCTTTTTAAACCAGATTGGGTGGGTCATTTGGGGTTATTTGGGGGCATTTCTGTACTTTTTTGGGTGTGGTATTTTCTAAAAATTGTCCTTATCTCTTATTAGACATATGAATGCGATGTTGACGGTCGTGATATTCGAATCGATATCTATTTCGGCATATGTACATTTTCGGTTTAAGCCAGATCGGGTGGGTCGTTTGGGGTTATTTCGGGGCATTTCTTTACTTTTTTGGGTTTGGTATTTTTTAAAAATTGTGCTTATCTCTTATTAGACATGTGGATACGATGTTGAGGGTCGTGACCTTCGAATCGACATCTATTTTGGTATATGTACATTTTTGGTTAGACCAGACCGGGTGAGTCGTTTGGGGTTATTCGGGGGCATTTTTGTACTTTTTTAGGTTTGGGGTTTTCTAAAAAGTGTCCTTATCTCTTATTAGACGTGCGGATGCAATGTCGAGGGCCGTGACCTTCCAATCAATAACTATTTCAGCATATGTTCATTTTCGGTTTAAACCTGACATGGTGGGTTATTTGGGGGCATTTGGGGGCATTTCTGTACTTTTTTTCATTTGGTATTTTGTAAAAAGTGCTCTTATTTCTTATTAGACGTGTGGAGGAGATGTTGAGTGCCGTGACCATTGAATCGATACCCATTTCGGCATATGTTCATTTTCTGTTTAAACCAGACCAGGTGAGTCGTTTGGGGTTATTTTGGGGCATTTCTGAACTTTTTTGGGTTTGATATTTTTAAAAAATGGTCATTATCTCTTATTAGATGTGTGGATGCGATGTTGAGGGTCCTAACCTTCGAATCAATGCCCATTTTGGCATATGTTCATTTTTAGTTTAAACCAGACCGGGTGGGTCGTTTGGGGTTATTTGGTGGCATTTCTGTACTTTTTTGGGTTTCTTATTTTTTAAAAACTATCCTTATCTCTTATTAGACGTGTGGATGCGATGTTGAGGGTCATGACCTTCGAATCAATACCTATTTCGGCATATGCTCATTTTCTGTTTAAACCTGACATGGTCGATCGTTTGGGGTTATTTGGACGCATTTCCGTACTTTTTGGGGTTGGTATTTTCTAAAACGTATCTTTGAATCTTATTAGACCTGTGGATGCAATGTTGAGCGTCGTGACCATCGAATCGATACCTATTTCGGCATATGTTCATTTTCAGTTTAAACCTGACATGGTGGGTTGTTTGGGGTTATTTCGGGGCATTTCTGTACTTTTTTCGGTTTGGTACTTTCTAAAAAGTGTCCTTATCACTCATTAGACGTGTGGAGGAGATGTTGAGGGTCGTGACCTTCGAATTGATACCCATTTCGGCATATGTTCATTTTCGGTTTAAACCAGACCGGGTGGGTCGTTTGGGGTTATTTGGGGGCATTTCTTTACTATTTTAGGTTTGATATTTTCTAAAAAGTGTTATTATCTCTTATTAGATGAGTGGAGGAGATGTTGAGGGTTATGACCTTCGAATCGATACCTATTTCGGCATATGTTCATTTTCAGTTTGAACCACACCGGGTGGGTCATTTGGGGTTATTTGGGGGCATTTCTGTATTTTTTTGGGTTTGGTATTTTCTAAAAACTTTCCTTATCTCTTATTAGACGTGTGGATGCGATGTTGAGGGTCGTGACCTTCGAATCGATACCGATTTTGGCATATGTACATTTTCGGTTTAAACCAGACCGGGTGGGTCGTTTGGAGTTATTTGGGGGCATTTTTGTACTTTTTTGGGTTTGGGATTTTCTAAAAAGAGTCCATATCTCTTATTAGACGTGCGGATGCAATGTTGAGGGCCGCGACCTCCCAGTCAATACCTATTTCAACATATGTTAATTTTTTGTTTAAACCTGATATGGTGGGTTGTTTGGGGTTATTTGGGCGCATTTCAGTATTTTTTTTGGTTTGGTATTTTCTAAAAAGTGTCCTTATCTCCTATTAGACGTGTGGAGGAGATGCTGAGAGTCGTGACCTTCGAATCGATAACCATTTCGGCATATGTTCATTTTCTGTTGAAACCAGACCAGGTGAGTCGTGTGGGGTTATTTGGGGGCATTTCTTCAGTTTTTTTGGTTTGGTATTTTTTGAAAACTGTCATTATCTCTTATGAGACGTGTGGATATGATGTTGGGGGGTCCTGACCTTCGTATCGATACCTATTTCGGCATATATACATTTTCAGTTTAAATCAGGCCGGGTGGGTCGTTTGGGGTTATTTGGAGGCATTTCTGTACTTTTTTGGATTTGGGATTTTTTAAAAAGTGTCCTTATCTCTTATTAGACATGTGGATGCAATGTTGAGGGTCGTGACCTTCGAATCAATACCTATTTTGGCATATGTTCATTTTCGATTTAAATCTTACATGGTGGGTTGTTTGGGGTTATTTGGGGGCATTTCCGTACTTTTATTGGTTTGGTATTTTCTAAAAAGTGTCCTTATCTCTTATTAGACGTGTGGAGGAGATGTTGAGGGTCATGACCTTCAAATCGATACCTATTTCGGCATATGTTCATTTTCGGTTTAAACCAGACCTGGTGGGTCGTTTGGGGTTATTTGAGGGCATTTCTGTACTTTTTTGGGTTTGGTATTTTCCAAAAACTGTCCTTATCTCTTATTAGACGTGTGGATGCGATGTCGAGGGTCGTGACTTTCGAATCAATATCTATTTTGGCATATGTTAATTTTCGGTTTAAACCTGACATGGTGGGTTATTTGGGGTTATTTGGGGGCATTTTCGTACTTTTTTTGGTTTGGTATTTTCTAAAATGTGTCCTTATCTCTTCTTAGATGTTTGGAGGAGATGTTGAGGGTCATGACCTTCCAATCGATACCTATTTTGGCATATGTTCATTTTCAGTTTAAACTAGACCGGGTGGGTCGTTTGGGGTTATTTGGGGGCATTTCTGTACTTTTTTGGGTTTGGGATTTTCTAAAAAGTGTCCTTATCTCTTATTAGTCGTGCGGATGCAATGTTGAGGGCCGTGACCTTCCAATCAATAACTATTTCGGCATATGTTCATTTTCGGTTTAAACCTGACATGGTGGGTTATTTGGGGGCATTTGGGGGCATTTCTGTACTTTTTTTGGTTTGGTAATTTCTAAAAAGTGTTCTTATTTCTTATTGGACGTGTGGAGGAGATGTTGAGTGTCATGACCTTTGAATCGATACCCATTTCGGCATATGTTCATTTTCTGTTTAAACCAAACCAGGTGAGTCATTTGGGGTTATTTAGGGCATTTCTATACTTTTTTGGGTTTGATATTTTAAAAAAACAGTCATTATCTCTTATTAGACGTGTGGATACGATGTTGAGGGTCGTGACCTTCGAATCGATACCCATTTCGGCATATGTTCATTTTTAGTTTACACCAGACCGGGTGGGTCGTTTGGGGTTATTTGGTGGCATTTCTGTACTTTTTTCAGTTTCGTATTTTTTTAAAAACTGTCCTTATCTCTTATTAGACGTGTGGATGAAATGTTGAGGGTCGTGACCTTCGAATCGATACCTATTTCGGCGTTTGTTCATTTTCTGTTTAAACTAGACCAGGTGAGTCGTTTGGGGTTATTTAGGGCATTTTTGAACTTTTTTGGGTTTGATATTTTTAAAAAACAGTCATTATCTCTTATTAGACGTGTGGATACGATGTTGAGGGTCGTGACCTTCGAATCGATACCCATTTCAGTATATGTTCATTTTTAGTTTAAACCAGACCGGGTGGGTCGTTTGGGGTTATTTGGTGGCATTTCTGTACTTTTTTGGGTTTCGTATTTTTTAAAAACTGTCCTTATCTCTTATTAGACGTGTGGATGCGATGTTGAGGGTCATGACCTTCGAATTGATACCTAATTCGGCATATGTTCATTTTCGGTTTAAACCAGGACATGGTGGGTTGTTTGGGGTTATTTCAGGGCATTTCTAAACTTTTTTGG
>NW_025317535.1:0-64412 GCF_018873765.1 Telopea speciosissima
GGAGTGATTATTAATTTTATTAATTTAAATTTTTAATCATGATTTATATGTGGGGAGCGCACGCTACCAAGCCTCTGCGCATGCCCTCCCCTATTACCTGCCTATGTACGCATTCCCTTTGCGGGCTGTTACTGCGGGCAGCAAGCCTGCGGGCTGCGGCCCTACAGTGCTGCTGTCAGTGTGGGCAGTAAGCCCTACGGGTAGCAGGCTGAGGGCTTGGCCATAGGCTGCTGCCCATGGGCCTTGGGCTTGCGGGCTGCGCAGGGAGTGCCTGCAGCCTGCGCATGTGGGCTTCATGCACTCCCCTTGTTTTCCCTCCAATTTAACAATAAAAAATTAAAAAATAAAAATAAATTTTTCAAAACAGAATTTTATTCATTTGTTTTGTTTTTTGGAGGATGAAGATGGGTGAAGAGATTCCCCCCTTTACCCACTTGTAATTAAAATTGTGATTTAATTTTATGGGCTTGGATACATGTTATCACATGTGATGTGGTGGTTCAATAATTGATGGAATCCATGTTATAATTTTTGTTTACTTGCTTTAATACCCATGCATGAAATTATATTATGATGTGATTATGGGAATGGCATTCTAATAAATGGATGGATTGTTTATGTATGTGATACATGGGGTTATGGGTGGATGTGATGCTTCTCTCTCTTTCTCTCTCTCCCCCTACCTTTTTTATAAACAAATGTACTCTACCCCATGGGCAGCCCAAATGGTGGGTTGGTTTATCCATGCGGGGTTTCTTTATTATTATGGAAAGGAAAGTGTATAGAATTTTTTCTAGGTTTCCATTATAATTTTAGAGGAGTTAGGACTCCCAGGGCATGTAGATGGTGATCCACATGTGGCGCTCAAAGCTTATGGAGATGCAAGTCACCTACTTTGAAGACGTGATCGGGCGGAGGAGATGATCGAGACGTGGCATCCATGGCATGATAAATGCACCCAAAGTTATTAGTTTTATTTTTATTGGGAGGGTTCTTTAATTGCTTCTGATAAAAATGCCGCCATCCCATAATCACTTTTAATTAATGTTGATTAATTATATTATTTTATTCCATCCATGATATGTATGTGAGAGTTGCTTAATCCCTCTTTAATCATAATACATGTATGATATAGACTAGTCTTAATCAGTATATATGTCCATGTTGAAGATAAATGTAGAGATTGTATGATATGCCGCATACGCCGACAGAACATTGCCAGGACCACTGTCACATTTATCTATATTTATCTCTATCGAGATACGTTAGGGTATGGATAGTAAGAGGGCACTACGACAGTGGGCCATCTTTCATGATTCCATGATTCTAACTAATGCGATAGGTAAGTACATACTTGGGTGTGTGTCAGCCGACAGGATCTGAACATGGTACCCCGGTGGCCGAAAATATTGGAAGCCCATGAGGCGGACAACTTAGTCTACACTACCATGGTGTGTATAATGACTCCCGACAGGGTAAGTTATGCATACAAGGGTTGTAGGTATCCAATTAATCTTTTGGGTTATGAGGGAAACCCAAATCAGGAAAGACCATTGATGTGTGTGCTCAATTTATTATTTTCAATGGTCATTAATTGGCATGTGGTTATTTACTTGTGCATGTGTAGATTAATTTACGATGGCTGCCATTAATTCCAACCTGTTAACACTCATTAGCGAATACAAACTTAATGGTACAAACTATGTCGATTGGTACCGGAGCATTAAGTTGCTCCTGACTGCTAAAGGACTATACACAGTTCTAGATGAACAAGTTCCTCCTCAACCCGACCCGAACGATTTTGAGGCAAATGAAGAGATGTAGGAGTTCCTCATGAGGGATTCCAAGGCATCACTCTATATCCTAGGATCGTTGGAAAAGTCAGTTGTAGACTCAGTCAAGGATATACGCACTGCTGGGGGTAAAATGGATAAGCTTGCTGAATTGTTCAATAGGTAGTTGACACACGCACATTCTGATGCGGTGAGTCAAATCCATAACTCCAAGATGTCCCAGGGGAGTCCAGTGATGGATCGTGTAATGAAAATGATCAATCTGTTTGAAAAATTGGAATCCATGGAGACTGATTTCAGCCTGTGATACAAGACTAATGTGATCTTAGCATCACTCACTTCTGCCTACGCACCTTTTAGGATGTCCTACAAGATGTCCGAGAAGGAGATGGAGCTCACCGAGCTTACTAATGCACTGGTAGAGGCTAAAGCATCCTTGAAAAAGGACAAGGCTGAGGTCAATGCAACTGAGGCAAAGCCTTCTTCAAACGGGAAGAAGAAGAAAAAGGGAAGGAAGGGCAAGACCTTGAAAGCCAAGGGTGGGAAGTCTGGCAATAAAGGCAAAGGCAAGTGCTTCTATTGCAAGAAGGAGGGTCACTGGAAAAGAAACTATTGTGCTTACCTGGCAACTTTGAAAGACAAGAAACCGGATGAAATAGAGGCTACTAAAGAAGGTACATGTGATGTTCACATTCTTTTTTAGTCTAATTTGTCTTTTGAACCAACAAATTCTTGGTTGGTGGATAGTGGATCCACTGTTCACATTTGCAATGATTTGCAGGGGTTCAAGGAGATAAGGAACCTGGAAAGAAATGAGGTGCGTCTTCGGATGGGCACTGGAGCTGAGACCATGGCGATGGCTGTGGAAACTTTTATTTTGAAATTTAGTTCTGCTAGTTTAGTTTTAAAGGATTGCTATTATGTACCCTCTTTCAAGAGGAAGATAATTTCAGTTTCAAAACTTGTTTTGGACGGATATAGTTTTTTCTTTAATTCTAAGTTAATTATTCGTTTTAATAATTCCTTTGTGGCATCTGGATATATGCAAAGTGATTTGTATTTCCTAGATTGCCCTGTTCGAACGAATGTAGTTTCAAATGTTGATTTGAAACGAAAAGCAGCTCCAGTGAACTCAACATTCCTGTGGCATTTAAGATTAGGTCACATCAATTTGGACCGAATCAGTATAGAAATGCTCCCAAATAACTCCAAACAACCCACCCGGTCTAGTTTAAAGCGAAAATGAACATAGGCAAAAATAGGTATCGATTCGACCGTCACGATCCTCACCATCGCATCCATGCGTCTAATAAGAGATAAATACACTTTTTATAAAATCCCAAACCTAAAAAAGTATAGAAATGCCCCCAAATAACCCCATACGACCCACCCTGTCTGGTTTAAATCGATATTGAATATGTGTCAAAATAGGTATCGATTCGAAGGTGACGACCCAAAACATCGCATCCACACGTCTAATAAGAGATAAAGACCCTTTTTAGAAATTCCCAAACCCAAAATAGTATAGAAATGCCCCCAAATAAGCCCAAACGACCCACTCGGTCAGGTTCGGAACGAAAATGAACATATGTCAAAATACGTATCGATTCGAAGGTCACGACCCTCAACATCGGATCCACATGTCTAACAAGAGATAAGGACACTTTTTAGAAAATCCCAAACCCAAAAAAGTACAGAAATTCCCCTAAATAACCCCAAACAACCCACCCGGTCTGGTTTAAATAAAAAATGAACATATGTGGAAATAGGTAACGATTCGAAGGTCATGACCCTCAAGATTGCATCCACACGTCTAATAAGAGATAAGGACACGTTTTAGAAAATCCTAAACCCGAAAAAATACAAAAATGCCCCTAAATAACCCCAAACGACCCACCTAGTCTTGTTTAAACCGAAAACAAATATATGTCGAAATAGGTATCGATTCGAAGATCACAACCCTCAACATCGCATCCACACATGTAATAAGAGATAAGGACAGTTTTTAGAAAATCCCAAACCCAAAAAAGCACAGAAATGCCCCCAAATAACCCCAAATGACCCTCCCGGTCTGGTTTAAACAAAAAATGAACATATGTCAAAATAGGAATCGAATCGTTGGTCTCGACCCACAAGATCGCATCCACACGTATAATAAGAGATAAAGACACTTTTTAGAAAATCCCAAACCCAAAATAGTACAGAAATGCCCCCAAATAAGCCCAAACAACCTACTCGATCTGGTTTAGACTGAAAATGAACATATGTCAAAATACGTATCGATTCGAAGGTCACGACCCTCAGCATCGCATCCACACGTCTAATAAGAGATAAGGACACATTTTACAAAATCACAAATCAAAAAAAGTACAGAAATGCCCCCAATAACCCCAATCGACCCACCCGTTCTGGCTTAAAGAAAAATGAACATATGTCAAAATAGGTATCAATTCGAAGGTCACGACCCTCAACATCACATCCACACGTCTAACAAGAAAAGAGGGCACTTTTTCAAAAATCCCAAACCCAAAAAAGTGTTGAAATGACCCCAAATAACCCCAAACGACCCACCGGTCTAGTTCAGACAAAAAATGAACATATGTCAAAATAGGTAACGATTCGAAGGTCACGACCCTCAACATCGCATCCACACGTGTAATAAGAGATAAGGACACTTGTTAGAGAATCCCAAACCCAAATAAGTACAAAAATGCCCCCAAATAACCCTAATCGACCTACCCGGTCTGGTTTAAACCGAAAATGAACATATGTCAAAATAGGTATCGATTCAAACGTCACGACACTCAAAATCACATCCACACATCTAATACAAGATAAGGACACTTTTTAGAAAATCCCAAACCCAAAAAAGTACAAAAATGCCCCCAAATAACCCCAAACGACCCACCCAGTCTGGTTTGAACCAAAAATGAAAATATGTCAAAATAGGTAACGATTCGAAGATCACGACCATCAACATCGTATCCACACATGTAATAAGAGATAAGGACATTTTTTAGAGAATCCTAAACCCAAAAAAGTATAGAAATGCCCCCAAATAACCCCAAACGACCCACCCGGTCTGGTTTAAACCGCAAATGAACAAATGTCGAAATAGGTATCGATTCAATTGTCACGACCCTCAAAATCGCATCCACACGTCTAATAAGAGATAAGGACACTTTTTAGAAAATCCCAAACCCAAAAAAGAACAAAAATGCCCCCAAATAACCCCAAATGACCCACCCCATCGGGTTTAAACCGCAAATGAACATATGTCCAAATAGGTATCGATTCAAACGTCACGACCCTCAACAGCGCATCCACACGTCTAATAAGTGATAAGGACACTTTTTAAAAAATCCCAAACCCAAAAAAGTACAGAAATGCTCCCAAATAACCCCAAATGACTCACCCGGTCTAGTTTAAACCGAAAATGAACATATGCCAAAATAGGTATCGATTCGAAGGTCATGACCCTCAACATCGCATTCACACGTCTAATAAGAGATAAAGACACTTTTTAGAAAATGCCAAACCCAAAAAAGTATTAAAATGCCCCCAAATAACCCAAAACGACCCACCGGTCTGGGTCGGACAAAAAATGAACATATGTCGAAATAGGTAACGATTCGAAGGTCACGACCCTCAACATCGCATCCACACGGGTAATAAGAGATAAGCACACTTTTTAGAGAATCCCAAACCCAAATAAGTACAGAAATGCCCCCAAATAACCCCAAACGACCCACCCGATCTGGTTAAACCGAAACTGAACATATGTTGAAATAGGTATCGATTCGAAGGTCAGGACCCTCAAAATCGCATCCACACGTCTAATAAGCGATAAGGACACTTTTTAGAAAATCCCAAACCCAAAAAAATTCAGAATGTCCCCAAATGACCCCAAACTACCCACCCGGTTTGGTTTAAACCACAAATGAACATATGCCAAATTATGTATCGATCCGAAGCTCATCACCCTCAACATCGCATCCACACGTCTAATAAGAGATAAAGACACTTTTTAGAAAATCCCAAACCAAAAATAGTATAGAAATGCCCCCAAATATGCCCAAACGACCAACTCGGTCTGGTTCGGACTGAAAATGAACATATGTCGAAATACATATCGATTCGAAGGTCACGACCCTCAACATCGCATCCACACGTCTGATAAGAGAAACGAACACTTTTTAGAAAATACAAAAATGCCCCCAAATAACCCCAATCGACCCACCCAGTCTAGTTTAAACAAAAAATGAACATATGTCAAAATAGGTATCGATTCGAAGGTCACGACCCTGAACATCACATCCACATGTCTAACAAGAGATAAGGACCCATTTTAGAAAATTCCAAACCCATAAAAGTACAGAAATGCCCCCAAATAACCCCAAACGACCCACCAGTCTGGTTCGGACTTAAAATGAACATATGTCAAAATAGGTAATGATTCGAAGGTCACGACCCTCAACATCGCATCCACACGTCTAATAAGAGATAATGATACTTTTTAGAAAATACCAAACCCAAAAAAGTACAGAAATGCCCCCAAATAACACCAAATGACCCACCCGGTCTAGTTTAAACTGAAAATAAACAAATGTCAAAATAGGTATCGATTCGACGATCACGACCCTCAACATCGCATCCACATGTCTAATGATAGATAAGGACGCTTTTCAGAAAATCCCAGGCCCAAAAAATACAAAAATGCCCCCAAACGACCCACCCGGTCTGATTTCAACCGAAAATGAATATAGGCCAAAATAGGTATCGATTCGACCGTCACGATCCTCAACATCGCATCCACACAATTAATAAGAGATAAAGACACTTTTAAGAAAATTCGAAACCCAAAAAAGTACAGAAATGCCCACAAATAACCCCATACGACCCACCTAGTCTAGTGTAAATCGAAAATGAATATGTGCGAATATAAGTATCGATTCGAAGGTGATGACCCTAAATATCGCATCTAATAAGAAATAAGGACACTTTTTAGAAAATACCAAATCCTAAAAAGTCCAGAAATGCCCCCAAATAACCCCAAACGACCCTCTCGGTTTGGTTTAAACACAAAATAAACATATGTCGAAATAGGCATCGATTCGAAGGTCACGACCCTCAACATCGCATCCATAGGTCTAATAAGAGATACAAACACTTTCAAAAATCCAAAGCCCAAAAAAGTATAAAAATGCCCCCAAATATCCCCAAACGACATAACCGATCTGGTTTAAATCGAAAATGAACATATATCGAAATAGGCATCGATTCGAAAGTCACGACCCTCAAAATCGCAGCCACACATCTAATAGGAGATAAGGACACTTTTTAGAAAATCCCAAACCCAAAAAAGTACAGAAATGCCCCAAATAAGCCCAAACAACCCACCCGGTCCGGTTTAAACCAAAAATGAACATATGCCAAAATAGGTATCGATTCGAAGGTCACGACCTTAAACATCGTATCCACACATCTAATAAGAGATAAAGACACTTTTTAGAAATTCGCAAACCCAAAATAGAACAGAGATGCCCCGAAATAAGCCCAAACGACCCACTCGATTTAGTTCAGACCAAAAATGAACATATGTCAAAATACGTATCGATTCGAAGGTCACGACCCTCAACATCGCATCCACACATCTAGTAAGTGATAAGGACACTTTTCAAACAATCCCAAAATGAAAAAAGTATAGAAATGCCCCCAAATAACTCCAATCGACCCACCCTGTCTGGTTTAAACAAAAAATGAACATATGTCAAAATAGGTATCGATTCGAAGGTCACGACCCTCAAAATCACATCCACATGTCTAACAAGAGATAAGGACACTTTTTAGAAAATCCCAAACCCAAAAAAGTATAGAAATGCCCCCAAATAACCCCAAACGACCCACCAGTCTGGTTCAGACTGAAAATGAACATATGTCGAAATAGGTAACGATTCGAAGGTCACGACCCTCAACATCGTATCCACACATGTAATAAGAGATAAAGACACTTTTTAGAGAATCCCAAACCCAAATAAGTTTAGAAATACCCCCAAATAACCCCAAACGACCCACCCAGTCTGGTTTAAATCGAAAATGAACATATTTCAAAATAGGTATCGATTTGATGGTCACGACCCTCAAAATCGCATCCACACGTCTAATAAGAGATAAGGAAACTTTTGAGAAAATCCCAAACCCAAAAAATGACAGAAATGCCCCCAAATAACCCTAAACGACCCACCTGGTCAGGTTTAAACCAAAAATGAAAATATGTCAAAATAGGTAACGATTCGAAGGTCACGACCCTCAAGATCGCATTCGCGCGTCTAATAAGAGATAAGGACACTTTTTAGAAAATCCCAAACCTAAAAAAGTGCAGAAATGCCCCCAAATAACCCCATACGACCCACCTGGTTAGGTTTAAACCGAAAATGAACATATGTCGAAACAGGTATCGATTCGAAGATCACAAACCCTCAACATCACATCCACACATGTAATAAGAGATAAGGACACTTTTTAGAGAATCCCAAGCCCAAAAAAATACAAAAATGCCCCCAAATAACCCCGAACGTCCCACCTGGTCTGGTTTAAAGCGCAAATGAAACATATGTCGAAATAGGTATCGATTCAAATGTCACGACCCTCAACATCACATCCACACGTCTAACAGCAGATAAAGACACTTTTTAGAAATCCCAAAACCAAAAAAGTATAGAAATGCCCCCAAATAACCCTAAACGACCCACCGGTCTGGTTCAGACCGAAAATGAACATATGTCAAAATAGGAAACGATTCGAAGGTCACGACCCTCAACATCGCATCCACACGTCCAATAAGGGCTAATGATACTTTTTAGAAAATACCAAACCCAAAAAAGTACAGAAATGCCCCCAAATAACACCAAACGACCCACCCGGTCTTGTTTAAACCAAAAATGAACATATGTCAAAATAGGTATCGATTCGAAGGTCACGACACACAACATCGCATCCATACGTCTAATAATAGGTAAGGACACTTTTTAGAAAATTCCAAGCCAAAAAAAGTACAGAAATGCCCCCAAATAACCCCAAACAACCCACCCGGTCTGGTTTAAACCGAAAATAAACATAGGCCGAAATAGGTATTGATTCGACAGTCAAGATCCTCAACATCGCATCCACACGTCTAATAAGAGATAAGAAACTTTTTAGAAAATCCCAAACCCAAAAGAGTACAGAAATGCCCCCAAATAACCCCATACGACCCACCCGGTCTAGTTTAAACCGATAATGAATATGTGCCGAAATAAGTATCGATTCGAAGGTCACGACCCTAAACATCGAATCCACACGTCTAATAAGAGATAAAGACACTTTTTTGAAATTCCCAAACACAAAATAGTACAGAAATGCCTCCAAATAAGCCCAAACGACCCACTCAGTCTGGTTTGGACCAAAAATGAACATATGTCAAAATACGTATCGATTCGAAGGTCACGACCCTCAACATCGCATCCACATGTCTAATAAGAGATAATGACACTTTTTAGAAAATCCCAAACCCAAAAAAGTACAGAAATGCCCCCAAATAACCCCAAACGACCCACCTGGTATGTTTTAAACTAAAAATGAATATATGTCAAAATAGGTAACGATTCAAAGGTCACGACCCTCAAGATCGCATCTACACGTCTAATAAGAGATAAGGACACTTTTAAGAAAATCCCAAACCCAAAAAAGTACTTAAATGCCCCCAAATAACCCCAAACGACCCACCTGGTCAGGTTTAAACCGAAAATGAACATATGTTGAAATAGGTATCGATTCGAAGATCACGACCCTCAACATCGCATCCACACATGTAATAAGAGATAAAGACACTTTTTAGAGAATCCCAAACCCAAAAAGTATAGAAATGCCCCCAAATAACACCAAACGACCCACCCGGTTAGGTTTAAACTGCAAATGAACATATGTCGAAATAGGTATCGATTCAATCACTAAAGGTTCTCATTGTCCGATTTTGGCTGCCCATACCCCAAGAAATTAGTTCTTGGTTGATATCTAGGGGATCCAGGTGCGGTGGGCAGTCTTGGCCCCCAAAGCTTGTTCTTGGCCGAAACCCCCTACTCACTTGGGCATGCTCCATTGTGATGGGTCCTTGAGTGGAGATAGAGCTTCTTATGGCGGTCTTGTTCGTAATACCACAGGAGATCCGATCCTGGCTTATGTTGGTAAAGGTGTGGAGGCTTCGGTTCTTAGCATGGAGTTGGTAGCCATTCACAGGGGGTGGCACTGTGTTTAAAGAGGAATCTTTGACATGTTTCTATTAGATCTGATTCGAAGTTGACAGTGGAGATTCTCACTGGTGTGTTCAGTTGCCCTTGGAATGTATATGTTTTGAAGAACCAGATCATCTCTAGTCTAAACCAGTTGACTCACTATGAAATGAGGCATGTTTGGAGGGAATTGAACCAGCCGGTAGATTTTATTGCTTCCATTAATTGTGGGGATGGGGAAGCTATTTTGTATCCTCCTGAGTTTCATGATGACCTGATGCGGCTGATCCTTGATGATGCTTCTGGTAAGGTCCAATTTTGGCTTCCGTGATTGGGTTGGGTGGCTTTTCCTTGTAGTTACGAGGGGTTTGTCCTCGAGGGTGTGGGGCCTCTTCCTCCTCCTTAGGTCAGTCTAAGGGGTGGGAGAAGGCTGCCTTCTTTTATATCTTTCTTTTCTTCTTCTTTATACACACAACTTACCTATCGGAAAAAAAAAGGAATCGATTCAAACGTCATGACCCTCAACATCGCCTCCACACGTCTAATATGAGATAAGGACACTTTTTAGAAAATCCCAAACCCAAAAAAGTATAGAAATGCCCACAAATAACCCCAAACGACCAACCCGGTCTGGTTTAAACCAAAAATGAACATATGTCAAAATAGGTATCGATTAGAAGGTCACGACCCTCAACATCGCATCCACACGTCTAATAAGAGATAAGGACACTTTCTAGAAAATATCAAACCCAAAAAATTATAAAAATGCCCCCAAATAACCCCAAACGACCCACCCGGTCTGGTTTAAACAAAAAATGAACATATGCCGCAATAGGTATCGATTCGGAGGTCACGACCCTCAACATTGCATCCAGACGTCTAATAAGAGATAAAGATACATTTTAGAAAATCCCAAACCTAAAATAGTACAGAAATGCCCCCAAATAAGCCCAAACGACCCACTCGGTTTGGTTCGGATCGAAAATGAACATATGTCAAAATACGTATCGATTCGAAGGTCACAACCCTCAACATCGCATCCACACGTCTAATAAGAGATAAGGACACTTTTTAGAAAATCCCAAACCCAAAAAAGTACAGAAATGCCCCCAAATAACCCTAACCGACCCACCAAGTCTAGTTTAAACAAAAAATGAACATATGTCAAAATAGGTATCGATTCGAACGTCATGACCCTCAACATCACATCCACACATCTAACAAGAGAAAATGACACTTTTTAGAAAATCCCAAACCCAAAAAAGTACAGAAATGCCCCCAAATAACCCCAAACAACCCACCGGTCTGGTTCGGACCGAAAATGAACATATATCGAAATAGGAAATGATTCGAAGGTCACGACCCTCAACATCGCATCCACACGTCTAATAAGAGATAAGGATACTTTTTAGAAAATACCAAACCCAAAAAAATATAGAAATGCCCCCAAATAACACCAAACGACCCACCCAGTCTGGTTTAAACAAAAAACGAACATATGTCAAAATAGGTATCAATACGAAGGTCACGACACTCAACATCGTATCCACATGTCTAATAATAGATAAGGACACTTTTTGGAAAATTCCAAGCCAAAAAAATACAGAAATGCCCCCAAATAACCCCAAACAACCCACCCGGTCTGTTTTAAATCTAAAATGAACATAGGCCAAAATAGGTATCGATTCAACCGTCAAGATCCTCAACATCACATCCACACGTCTAATAAGAGATAAAGAAACTTTTTAGAAAATCCCAAACCCAAAAAAGTACAGAAATGCCCCCAAATAACCCCATACGACCCACCCGGTCTGGTTTAAATCGATAATGAATATGTGCCGAAATAGGTAACGATTCGAAGGTCACGACCCTAAACATTGCATCCACACGTCTAATAAGAGATAAAGACACTTTTTTGAAATTCCCAAACCCAAAATAGTACAGAAATGCCTCCAAATAAGCCCAAATGACCCACTCGGTCTGGTTCGGACCGAAAATGAACATATGTCAAAATACGTATCAATTCGAAGGTCACGACCCTCAACATCGCATCCACATGTCTAATAAGAGATAAGGACACTTTTTAGAAAATCCCAAACCCAAAAAATGACGGAAATGCCCCCAAATAACCCCAAACAACCCACCTGGTATGATTTAAACCAAAAATAAACATATGTCGAAATAGGTAACGATTCAAAGGTCACGACCCTCAAGATCGTATCTACATGTCTAATGAGAGATAAGGACACTTTTTAGAAAATCCCAAACCCGAAAAAGTACTTAGATGGCCCCAAATAACCCCAAACGACCCACTTGGTCAGGTTTAAATAAAAAATGAACATATGTCGAAATAGGTATTGATTCGAAGATCACGACCCTCAACATCACATCCACACATGTAATAAGAGATAAGGACACTTTTTAGAGAATCCCAAACCCAAAAAAGTATAAAAATGCCCCCAAATAACACCAAACGACGCACCCAGTCTGGTTTAAACCGCAAATGAACATATGTCAAAATAGGAATCGATTCAAACATCACGACCCTCAATATCGCCTCCACACGTCTAATATGAGATAAGGACACTTTTTAGAAAATCCCAAACCCAAAAAAGTACAAAAATGCCCACAAATAACCCCAAACGACCAACCCGGTCTAGTTTAAACCAAAAATGAACATATGTCAAAATAGGTATCGATAACAACGGCACGACCCTCAACATCGCATCGACACATTGAATAAGAGATAAGGACACTTTCTAGAAAATCCCAAACCCAAAAAATTACAGAAATGCCTCCATATAACCCCAAACGACCCACCCGGTCTGGTTTAAACCGAAAATGAACATATGCCAAAATAGGTATCGATTCGGAGGTCATGACCCTCAACATTGCATCCAGACGTCAAATAAGAGATAAAGATACTTTTTAGAAAATCCCAAACCCAAAATAGTATAGAAATGCCCCCAAATAAGCCCAAACGACCCACTCGGTCTGGTTCGGACCGAAAATGAACATATATCGAAATACGTATCAATTCGAAGGTCACGACCCTCAACATCGCATCCATACATCTAATAAGAGATAAGGACACTTTTTAGAAAATCCCAAACCAAAAAAAGTACAAAAATGCCCCCAAATAAGCCCAACCGACCCACCAAGTCTTGTTTAAACAAAAAATGAACATATTTAAAATAGGTATCGATTCGAAGGTCACGACCCTCAACATCACATCCACACATCTAACAAGGGAAAATGACACTTTTTAAAAAATCCCAAACCTAAAAAACTACAGAAATGCCCCCAAATAACCCCAAACGACCCACCGGTCTGGTTCAGATAAAAAATGAACATTTGTCAAAATAGGAAATGATTCGAAGTTCATGACCCTCAACATCGCATCCACACGTCTAATAAGAGATAAGCATACTTTTAAAAAAATACCAAACCCAAAAAAAGTACAGAACCCAAATAACACCAAACAACCCACCCGGTCTGGTTTAAATTGAAAATAAACATATGTTGAAATAGGTATCGATTCGAAGGTCACGACCCTCAACATCGCATCGACACGTCTAATAATAGATAAAGACAGTTTTTAGAAAATTCCAATCCCAAAAAAGTACAGAAATACCCCCAAATAACCCTAAACAACCCACCCGGTCTGGTTTAAACTGAAAATGAACATATGCCCAAACAGTTCATACATGCAAAGGTGTCAATTGTGGGTACCTCGGTGTCTTTCTTTTGTACTGTTGTTTATGCTCTTAATTCTGTGGTGGCTAGGAAGGAATTGTGGGAGGATGTTGGGGCTATTGCTAGTGCCATTATAAACCCTTGGGCTGTTCTAGGGGATTTTAATGTGATTCGAAGTAACAATGAGAAAATTTGGGGGGACCCTGTTCGGATTGAAGCTATGGATGATTTTAATTCTTTTATAGATGGTGCTGGGCTTCTTGACTTGAAATGGAAAGGGGAGGCTTTGACTTGGAATAATAGACAAGTGGGAGATGCAAGAATCTGTTGCAAGCTTGATAGGGTTCTGGTCAATTTAGCTTGGATGGATGTGTTTAGATCCTCAGAAGCAACCTTTTACCCTCCTGGGCTTTCTGATCATTCTCCAGTGGTGGTGGCTATGGTGGATCAAGCAAATTTTGGCCCAAAACCTTTCAGATTTTTTGAGGCTTGGATTGGTAGAGATGGCTATGATGAGGTGGTTAGGCAGGGGTGGGAGTAGCCTGTGAATTTGGCTCTTAATCCCATTCTTAAGTTTGCGGCTAGATTGAGGAATGTCAAAAAAGGGTTGAGGAGCTGGAATAAGGAGTGTGTGGGGGATATTTTTCTTGCAGTGAAGGCGGCAGAGGCTGAGTTGTTTCAGATCCAAAGTCAGCTTAGTGAGCACCCTGATGATCTGAATTTGGTCTTGATGGAGACATAGGCTAAAAAGAAACTTTGGGAGGCTTTGGCTACTGAAGAGAAATTTTTGAAAGAAAAGTCAAGGGTGAAGCACATTCAGTTGGGGGATGGTAATAATAGCTTTTTCTACAAATCTGTGATTTTTAGGCAGCATAGAAAGCACATCTTGGAAATTCAAGGGGAGAATGGAGATATTGTGAAGAATCCTAGTCAGATTAAGGAAGAAGCTATTTCTTTTTATAAGAAATTATTTGGGACTGATTCAGCTAACAGTGGTTTCTTTCCTAGCTCTATTCCTTTGCAGCATGGTTTGTCTCAAGCTCATCAGGAAAGCCTTACTAGGAGAATCTCTAATAAGGAGATTATGGAGGTTGTGTTTGCATTTAAGAATTCTAAGGCTCCAGGACCAAATGGTTTTGGGGCAGCCTTTTACAAGCATTCTTGGGAGTTTGTGGGAGAAGATTTGACTCTGGCTGTAAAGTGGTTCTTCAAGAAGTCTTACCTTCCTAATTCGGTTAATGCTACTTTTATCAGCCTTATCCCTAAGATAGGAGATGTTACCTCATTTGTGATATAGGCCTATAGCCCTTTGCAATCTCTTTTATAAGATCATTACTAAAGTGTTATCCAATAGGCTGCAAGGAGTGATTGGGCAGGTGGTCAGTGATTGTTAGTCTGCTTTCATCAAGGGTAGGTCTATAGTAGAGAATATTTTAGTTTGCCATGATGTGGTTCGAGGGTTTGAGCAGAAAGGCACTAGCCCCACAGCTGTTTTGAAGATCGATCTCCATAAAGCTAATGATTCTCTCAGTAGGAGGTTTTTGTTTGAGATTATGGAGAGAATGGGGTTCCCTCAGCAGTTCATTGGTTGGGTGAAGGCTTGTGTGGATTCCCCCTGTTTCTCCATTTTACTGAATGGGAGCCTGGCAGGTTATTTTAAAGGAGGAAGGGGTATTCGGCAGGGGGATCCTATATCTCCTTACTTGTTCACTATTGCTATAGAGGGCTTCTCGGCTTTGATGAGGAAATTGGAGGTTGAAAATAGGATCACTCTTCTCCCCAGGTGCAAGAGTTCCCATCTCTCTCACCTTATTTTTGCTGATGATTTGATGATATTCGTGAAGGCCACCACAGACTCTATTTTGGCCTGCCTGGGGGTCCTGGATGATTTTCACACCTACTCTGGGTTGAGACAGGACTAAGTCCTCTATTATTTTAGGGGGCCTAACCCACACGGCCAGACTGAAACTTTTGGAATTAACAAATTTTGTGGATACCAAACTACCTATCCGGTATTTAGGTGTTCCGCTTGTCTCTCGGAAGTTGACTTTTGCTGATTGCTCTTCTATTCTGGATCGTGTTAGGAGCAGACTTAATGGATGGAAGGCTCGGCTCTTATCTTTTGCAGGGAGGCTTCAGCTGTTGAACTCGGTCCTTCAGGGGTGTTATATCTATTGGTCAGGAATCTTTGGTTTGCCTGGTGCTCTCAAGACAAAGCTGGAGTCTATTTTCTCCAATTTTCTATGGGCTGGCCCATCTCTTGATCGTAAGGTACATTACATTTCTTGGGATAGAATTTGTAAGCCAAAGGCTGAAGGGGGCCTTGAAATTAGGAGGATTTCTGATATGAATACTGCGGGTATCCTTAAGCAAATCTGGTGGATTGCTTCTAGGAAGGACAGCCTTTGGGTTAGATGGGTGTACACCCGATACCTTAGAAATGATTCTATTTGGACTGTTAAGACTTCCCAAAATTGCTCTTGGGTGTGGAGGAAGATTCTTAAGTATAGGGACTTGGCTGAACCCCATATCTATCATATTATTGGGAATGGCCACTCTACTAGACTATGGTTGGATTATTGGCATCCCAAAGGGGTTTTGATTAAAGGTTTTGGTGATCGGATCCGATATGATGCTGGTTCCAACAAGCTTGCTTTGGTTTCTGATCTTATTAGGGATGGCCAATGGGTTACTCCCCCTCAGGGCTCTTTTGATCTGATTACTATTGTTAGAGACCTCCCTAGTATTCCCATTGTTAATGGAAGGGCAGATCTTGTTGTTTGGAAAGGTACGGCTAATGGCATTTTTCCTACAAAGTCGGCTTGGGAGATTGTGAGGAGTAGTTCTATAAGGGTAGCTTGGCACAAGCTTGTTTGGTTTCCTGGTTTTTTACCTAGGCACTCCTATACTGCTTGGAGATGCCTTATGTCAAGGCTCCCCACAAAAGACCAACTTCAAAGAAGGAATATAAATGTTGGGCAGAATTGTATTCTTTGTTGGGAAAATTCGGAAAGCCATTATTTATTCTTTGAGTGTTCTTTTTCCAGAAACATTTGGGATAGAGTTAGTTCTATGCTATTTCTTGGTGGTAAAGGCCTGACTAGCCTCCTTGATGCGGTTAACTGGCTTGTTCAGGTGGTGTGTGTTAATGATAATTTGGATGTTATCCCTAAGATGGCTTTTTGTGCGACAATCTATCATGTTTGGTGGGAGAGAAATCAGCGTCTCTTTAGTAATCAAGCAAGGTCTTATGATGCTATTATCCAAGCTATTAAGTTTGATATTGTGACTAAGGGTTCTCAAAGTCCTATTTCGGTTGCCCATTCACCTAGGAATCAGTTCTTGGTCGATATGTGGGGTTTACAGGTGAGATGGGCTGCTGTCATTCCCAAAGCTTGTGTCTGGCCCATACCTCTGGCAGATTTGTTTACTTTGCATTGTGATGGTTCCTTGAGTGGAGATAGAGGTGCTCACGGTGGCCTTATTTGCAATACCTTGGGTGACCCGGTTCTGGCTTATGTCGGCAAAGGTGTGGAGGCCTCGGTTCTTCATATGGAGTTATTAGCCATTTACAGGGGGGTTACACTGTGCTTACAGAAAGAGCTTCACCATGTCTCCATCAGATCTGATTCGAAGCTGGCTGTCGAGATTCTTACAGGTGTTTCCAGCTGCCCATGGAGTGTGTATGCCTTGAAGTTCCAGATTTTGTCCAGCCTAGCCCAATTGGCTCGTTATGAGATTCGGCATGTTTGGAGGGAGTTGAACCAGCAAGCGGATTTTATTGCTTCTATTGACCTTAGTGGTGGGGAGACTATTTTATATCCTTCGGGTTTTGTTGAGGACCTTAACCGGTTGATTTATGATGATGTCTCCGGTAAGGTCCAGTTTAGACCTCATTGATTGGGTTGGGTGTCTTTCTCTTGTATTACCGAGGGGCTTGTCCTCGGGGGGTATGGGGCCCTTCCTCCCTCTTATGGTTGTCTAAGGGTTGGAAGTAGGCTGCCTTCTCTTGTATTCTTTCTTTTTCTTTTTTTACACATACATCTTACTTATCGGAAAAAAAAAAAAAGGTATCGATTCGACCGTCACGATCCTCAACATCGCATCCACACGTCTAATAAGAGATAAAGACACTTTTTAGAGAATCCCAAACCCAAAAAAGTACAAAAATGCCCCCAAATAACCCCATACAACCCCACCTGGTCTGGTTTAAACCGATAATGAATATGTGCCGAAATAGGTATCGATTCAAAGGTCACAACCCTAAACATCACATCCACACGTCTAATAAGAGATAAAGACACTTTTTTGAAATTCCCAAACCCAAAATAGTACAGAAATGCCCCCAAATAAGCCCAAACGACCCACTCGGTCTGGTTCGGACCGAAAATGAACATATGTCAAAATACGTATCGATTCAAAGGCCACAACCCTTAAGATCGCATCCACATGTCTAATAAGAGATAATGACACATTTTAGAAAATCCCAAACCCAAAAAAGTATAGAAATGCCCCCAAATAACCCCAAACGACCCACCTGGTCTGGTTTAAACCGAAAATGAACATATGTCAAAATAGATAACGATTCGAAGGTCACGACCCTCAAGATCACATCCACACGTCTAATAAGAGATAAGGACACTTTTTAAAATATCCCAAACCCAAAAAAGTATAGAAATGCCCCCAAATAAACCCAAATGACCCATCTGGTCAGGTTTAAACCGAAAATGTACATATGTCGAAATTGATATCGATTTGAAGATCACAACCCTCAACATCGCATCCACACATGTAATAAGAGATATGGACACTTTTTAGAGAATCCCAAACCAAAAAAAGTACAAAAATGCCCCCAAATAACTCCAAACGACCCACACGGTCTGGTTTAAACCGAAAATGAACATATGTCAAAATATGTATCGATTCGAAGGTCACGACCCTCAACATCGCATCCACACGTGTAATAAGAAGTAAGGACACTTTTTAGAAAATCCCAAACACAAAAAAATACAGAAATGCCCCCAAATATCCCCAAACGTCCCACCCGGTCTGGCTTAAACCAAAAATGAACATATGTCAAAATAGGTATCGATTCGAACGTCACGACCCTCAACATTGCATCCACATGTCTAATAAGAGATAAGGACACTTTTAAGAAAATCCCAAACCCAAAAAAGTACAGAAATGCCCCCAAATAACCCCAAACAACCCACCCGGTCTGGTTTAAACTGAAAATGAACATATGTCAAAATAGGTATCAATTCAAAGGTCACGACCCTCAACATCGCATCCACACGTCTAATTAGAGATAAGGAAACTTTTTAGAAAATCCCAAACCCAAAAAAGTACAGAAATGCCCTTAAATAACCTGAAACGACCCACCCAGTCTGATTTAAATAAAAAATGAACATTGGCCGAAATAGGTATCGATTCAAAGGTGGACTGGTTCAAACTTGTTTGGTTCCCTGGTAATCAACCTAGGCATTCTTGTACTACTTGGAGGTGTCTTATGGGGGGTCTCCCAACCAAGGACCAACTTAGCAAGAGAAACATCTTGGTTGGGCAGAATTGTGTTCTTTGTTGGTGGGATTGGACAGTCATTCCCACCTATTCTTTGATTGTCCCTTTTTCAATTCTATTTGGAATAGGGTTAGTTCTTTATTTTCTCCTAGTGGGAAGGGGCCTTCTGGCCTTACTGATGTGGTTACTTGGCTATCCTCTGTGGTGTCCACCAATGACAAGTTAGATGTCATTCCTAAGCTGGCCTTTTGTGCTTTAGTTTACCATATTTGGTGGGAAAGGAATCAGGGTCTTTTCAATAATACTTCTAGGACTTCTGACAGAATTTTCCAAGATATAAAGTTCGATGTTGTCACTAAAGGTTCCTATCCTCCCATCGTGGCTGCCAGTAGCCCAAGGAATCAGTTCTTGGTTGAGAAGTGGGGGATTCAAGTTAATTGGACTGTTTTGGTTCCTAAAGATTGTTCTTGGTTTACTCCTTCGGCCCATATGGTTGCGCTTCATTGTGATGGGTCTATGAGTAAAGATAGAGCAGCTTATGGAGGAATTATTCGTCATGCCAATGGAGACCCTATTTTGGCCTATGTGGGTAAAGGGGTGGAGACTTTAGTGCTTAGCATGGAATTACTAGCTATTCACAAAGGGGTTGCCTTGTGCTTGGAGAAGGATTTTCAAAGTATTTCGATTAGATCTGATTCAAAGTTGGCGGTGAATATCCTTACTGGTGCGATCAGCTGCCCTTGGAGCGCGTATGTTTTGAAATGTCAGATTTGCTTTCTCCGGAACCAGCTGACCCACCTAGAAGTGAGACATTTTTGGAAGGAACAGAACCAGCTGGCAGATTTTGTTGCTTCCATCGACAGTGGGGATGGGGAAACTATTGTTTATCCCCCGGACTTTCCTGAAGATCTGATGAGGCTGATACATGATGATAGTGATAGGAAGACCTACTTTAGGCCTCCTTGATTGGGGTGGGCTTTGTCTCTTTCTTGAATTTCCGAGGGGTCTGTCCTCGGGGGATGTGGGGCCTTTTCCTCTCCCTTAGGCCTGTCTAAGGGGTGGTTTTTGGCTGCCTTCTTTTGTTTTTTTTTTTTTTTTCTTCTATACACTCACATATCACCTATCAAAAAAAAGGTATCGATTCGACGGTCACAATCCTCAACATCGCATCCACATGTCTAATAAGAGATAAAGACACTTTTTAGAAAATCCAAAATCCAAAAAAGTACAGAAATGCCCCCAAATAACCCCATACGACCCACCCGGTCTGGTTTAAATCGATAATGAATATGTGCAGAAATAGGCATCGATTCGAAGGTCACGACCCTCAACATCGCATCCACACGTCTAAACAGAGATAAAGACACTTTTTAGAAAACCCCAAACCCAAAATAGCACAGAAAGGCCCCCAAATAAGCCAAAAAGACCCACTCGGTCTGGTTCGGACCGAAAATGAACATATGTCAAAATACATAACGATTCGAAGGTCACGACCCTCAACATTGCATGCACCCGTCTAATAAGAGATAAAGACACTTTTAAGAAAATCCCAAACCCGAAAAAGTACAGAAATGCCCCCAAATAACCCCAAACGACCCACCTGGTTAGATTTAAATCGAAAATGAACATATGTCGAAATAGGTATTGATTCGAAGATCACGACCCTCAACTTCGCAACCACACATGTAATAATAGATAAGGAGAAATTTTAGAGAACCCAAAACACAAAAAGTACAGAAATGCCCCCAAATAACCCCAAACGACCCACCCGGTCAGGTTTAAATTGAAAATGAACATATGTCGAAATAGGTATCGATTCAAACGTCACGACCCTCAACATCGCATCCACACGTGTAACAAGAGATAAGGACACTTTTTAGAAAATCCCAAATACAAAATAGTACAGAAATGCCCCCAAATAACCCCAAACAACCCACCCGTTCAGGTTTAAATCGAAAATGAACATATGTCGAAATAGGTATCAATTCAAACATCATGACCCTCAACATCGCATCCACACGTATAATAAGAGATAAGGACACTTTTTAGAAAATCCCAAACCCAAAAAAATACAGAAATGCCCCCAAATAACCCCAAACGACAGACCCGGTCTGGTTTAAACCGATAATAAACATATACCGAAATAGGTATCGATTCGAAGGTCATGACCCTCAACATCGCATCCACACTTCTAATAAGAGGGAAAGACATATTTTTGAAAATCCCAAACCCAATATACGTATCGATTCGAAGGTTACGACCCTGAACATCGCATCTACTTGTCTAATAAGAGATAAGGACACTTTTTACAAAATCCAAAACCTAAAAAAGTACAGAAATGCCCCCAAATAACCCCAAACGACCCACCCGGTCTAGTTTAAATTGAAAATGAACATATGTCGAAATACGTAACAATTCGAAGGTCACGACCCTCAACATCTCATCCACACATGTAATAAGAGATAAGGACACTTTTTAGAGAATCCCAAACCCAAAAAAGTACAGAAATACTCCCAAATAACTTCAAACGACCCACTCGGCCTGGTTTAAACCGAAAATGAACAAATGTCGAAATGGCTATCGATTCGAAGGTCACGGGCCGGCCCTTAAGATAGCATCCACACGTCTAATAACAGATAAGGACACTTTTTAGAAAGTCCCAAACCCGAAAAAGTGTATAAATGCCTCCAAATAACGTAAACGACCCACGTTGTCAAGTTTAAACCGAAAATGAACAAATGTCGAAAAAGGTATCGATTCGAAGATCGAGACCCTCAACATCGCATCCACACGTCTAATATGAGATAAGGACACTTTTTAGAAAATCCCAAGCCCAAAAAAGTACATAAATGCCCCCAAATTTCTCCAAACGACCCACCCGGTCTGGTTTAAACCGAAAGGAAACAACTATCGAAATAGGTATCGATTCAAACGTCATGACCCTCAACATTGTATCCACACATCTAATAAGAGACAAGGACACTTTTTAGAAAATTCCAACCCCAAAAAAGTACAGAAATGCCACCAAATAACCCCAAACGACCCACCCGGTCTGGTTTAAATTGAAAATGGACATATGCCGAAATAGGTATCGATTCGAAGGTCACAACCCTCAACATTGCATCCACACGTCTAATAAGAGATAAGGACACTTTTTAGAAAATCCCAAACCCAAAAAAGTAAAGAAATGCTCCTAAATAACCCCAAATGACCCACCTGGTCCGGTTTAAATTGAAAATGAACATATGTCAAAATAGGTATCGATTCGAAGGTCACGACCCTCAACATCGAATCCACACGTCTAATAAGAGATAAAGACACTTTTTAGGAAATCCCAAACAAAAAAAGTATAGAAATGCACCCAAATAACCCCAAACGACCCACCCGATCTGGTTTAAACCGAAAATGAACATATGTCGGAATAGGTATCGATGCGAAGGTAACAACCGTCAACATCACATCCCCAAATCTAATAAGAGATAAAGACACTTTTTAGAAAATCCCAAACCCAAAATAGTACTGAAATGCCCCAAAATAAGCCCAAACGACCCACTCTGTCTGGTTTTGACCGAAAATGAACATATGTCGAAATACGTATCGATTCGAAGGTCACGATCCTCAACATCGCATCCACACGTCCAATAAGAGATAAGGACAGTTTTTACAAAATCCCAAACCCAAAAAACTACAAAAATGCCCCCAAATAACCCCAAACGACCCCCCCGGTCTGGTTTAAATCGAAATAGAACATAAGTCAAAATAGGAATCGATTCGAAGGACATGACCCTCAAGATCGTATCCACACATCTAATAAGAGATAAGGACACTTTTTAGAAAATCCCAAACCGGAAAAAGTACATAAATGCCCCTAAATAACCCCAAACGACTCACCCAATCTGGTTTAAACCGAAAGGGAACAACAGTCGAAATAGGTATCGATACAAACGTCACGGCCCTCAACATCGCATCCACACGTCTAATAAGAGACAAGGACACTTTTTAGAAAATCCCAACCGCAAAAAAGTACAGATATGCCACCAAATAACCCTAAACGACCCACCCGGTCTGGTTTAAACCGAAAGGGAATAACTGTCAAAATAGGTATCGATTCAAACGTCACGACCCTCAACATCGTATCCACACATCTAATAAGAGACAAGGACACTTTTTAGAAAATCCCAACCCCAAAAAAGTATAGAAATGTCACCAAATAACCCCAAACGACCCACCCAGTCAGGTTTAAACCGAAAATGGACATATGCTGAAATTGGTATCGATTCGAAGGTCACGACCCTCAACCTCGCATCCACACGTCTAATAAGAGATAAGGACACATTTTAGAAAATCCCAAGCCCAAAAAAGTACATAAATGCCCCCAAATATCCCCAAACGAGACCCACCGGGTCGGGTTTAAACCGAAAGGGAACATATGTCGAAATAGGTATCAATTCGAACGTCACGACCCTCAACATCGCATCCACATGTCTAATAGGAGATAAGGACACTTTTGAGAAAATCCGAAGCCCAATAAAATACAGAAATGTAGCCAAATAACCCCAAATGACCCACCGAGTCTGGTTGGGACCGAAAATGAACATATGTCAAAATACGTATCGATTCGAAGGTCATGACCCTCAACATCGCATCCACACATCTAATAAGAGATAAAGACACTTTTTAGAAAATCCCAAACCCAAAATAGTACAAAAATGCCCCCAAATAAGCTCAAACGACCGACTCCATCAGGTTCGGACCGAAAATGAACATATGTCAAAATACGTAGCGATTCGAAGGTCACAACCCTCAACATCGCATCCACATGTCTAATAGGAGATAAGGACACTTTTTAGAAAATCCCAAACCTAAAAAAGTAAAGAAATGCCCCTAAATAACCCCAAACGACCCAGCTGGGCAGGTTTAAATCGAAAATGAACATATGTCAAAATAGGTAATGATTCGAAGGTCACGACCCTCAACATCGCATCCACACGTCTAATAAGAGATAAAGACACTTTTTAGGAAATCCCAAACAAAAAAGTACAGAAATGCACCCAAATAACCCCAAACGACCCACCCGATCTGGTTTAAACCAAAAATGAACATATGCCGGCATAGGTATTGATTCGAAGGTCACGCCCTCAACATTGCATCCACACATCTAATAAAAGATAAAGTCACTTTTTAGAAAATTCCAAACCCAAAATAGTACTGAAATGCCCCAAAATAAGCCCAAACGACCCACTCTGTCTGGTTTGGACTAAAAATGAACATATGTCGAAATACGTATCGATTCGAAGGTCACGACCCTCAACATCGCATCCACACGTCCAATAAGAAATAAGGACAGTTTTTACAAAATCCCAAACCCAAAAAAGTATAGAAATGCCCCAAATAACCTCGAACGACCCACCCGGTCTGGTTTAAACCGAAATAGAACATAAGTCAAAATAGGAATCGATTCGAAGGACACGACCCTCAAGATCGCATCCACATGTCTAATAGGAGATAAGGACACTTTTTAGAAAATCCCAAACCCAAAAAAGTATAGAAATGCCCCCAAATAACCCCAAACGACCCACCCGGTCTGGATTAAACCGAAGGGAACAACTGTCAAAATAGGTATCGATTCAAACGTCACGACCCCCAACATCGCATCCACACGTCTAATAAGAGACAATGACACTTTTTAGAAATCCTAATCGTAAAAAAGTACAGAAATGCCAAAAAATAACCCCAAATGACCCACCCGGTCTGGTTTAAATCAAAAGGGAACAACTGTCGAAATAAGTATTGATTCAAACATCACGACCCTTAACATAGCATCCACACATCTAATAAGAGACAAGGACACTTTTCAGAAAATCGCAACCCCAAAAAAGTATAGAAATGCCACCAAATAACCCCAAATGACCCACCCCGTCTGGTTTAAATCGAAATGGACATATGCGGAAATTGGTATCGATGCGAAGGTCACGACCCTCAACCTAGCATCCACACGTCTAATAAGAGATAAGGACACTATTTAGAAAATCCCAAGCCCAAAAAAGTACACAAATGCACCAAAATATCCCCAAACGACCCACCTGGTCTGGTTTAAACCAAAAGGGAACATATGTCGAAATACGTATCGATTCGAACGTCGCGACACTCAACATCGCATCCACACGTCTAATAGGAGATAAAGACACTTTTTAGGAAATCCTAAGCCCAAAAAAGTACAAAAATACCGCCAAATAACCCCAAATGACCCACCCAGTCTGGTTCGGACCTAAAATGAACATATGTCAAAATACATATCGATTCGAAGGTCACGACCCTCAACATCGCATCCACAAGTCTATTAAGAGATAAAGACACTTTTTAGAAAATCCCAAACCCAAAATAGTACAGAAATGCCCCCAAATAAGCTCAAACGACCCACTCGGTCAGGTACGGACCGAAAATGAACATATGTCAAAATACGTATCGATTCGATGGTCACGACCCTCAACATCGCATCCACATGTATAATAAGAGATAAGGATACTTTTTAGAAAATCCCGAACAAGAATAAGTAAATAAATGCCCCCAAATAACCCCAAACGACCTACCTGGTCAGGTCTAAATCGAAAATTAACATATGTCGAAATAGGTATTGATTCGAAGGTCACGACCCACAACATCGCATCCACATGTCTAATAAGAGATAAAAACACTTTTTAGGAAATCCCAAACAAAAAAAGTACAAAAATGTCCCAAAACAACCCCAAACGACCCACCCGGTCTGGTTTAAACCAAAAATGAACATATGCCGGAATAGGTATCGATTCGAAGGTCACAGCCTTCAACATCGCATCCACACATCTAATAAGAGATAAAGACACTTTTTAGAAAGTTCCAATCCCAACATAGTACTGAAATGCCCCCAAATAAGCCCAAACGACCCACTATATCTGGTTTGAACCGAAAATGAACATATGTCAAAATACGTATCGATTCGATGGTCACGACCCTCAACATCGCATCCACACATCCAATAAGAGATAAGGACACTTTTTACAAAATCCCAAACCCAAAAAAGTACAAAAATGCCCCTAAATAACCCCGAACGACCCACCTGGTCAGGTTTTAATCGAAAATGAACATATATCGAAATAGGTATCGATTCGAAGATCACGACCCTCAACATCGCATCCACACATGTAATAATAGATAAGGAAACTTTTTAGAGAATCCCAAACACAAAAAGTACAGAAATGCCCCCAATTAACCCCAAACGACCCACCCAGTCTGGTTTAAACTGAAAATCAACATATGTCGAAATAGGTATTGATTCAAACGTCAAGACCCTGAACATCGCATCCACGGGTCTAATACGAGATAAGGACACTTTTTAGAAAATCCAAAACCCAAAAAAGTACCAAAATGCCCCCAAATAACCCAAAACGAGCCACACGGTCTAGTTTAAACCGATAATGAACATATATCGAAATCGGTATCGATTCAAACATCACGACCCTCAACATCGCATCCACATGTCTAATAAGAGATAAGCACACTTTTTAGAACATCCAAAACCCAAAAAAGTACAGAAATGCCCCCAAATAACGCAAAACGACCCACCCGGTCAAGTTTAAATCGATAATGAACGTATACCGAAATCGGTATCGATTCGAAGGTCATGATCCACAACATCGCATCCACACGTCTAATAAGAGAAAAAGACACATTTTTGAAAATCCCAAACCCAAAATAGTATAGAAATGCCCCCAATCAAGCCCAAACGACCTACTCGGTCTGGTTCGGACCAAAAATAAACATTTGTGAAAATACGTATCGATTCGAAGGTCACGACCCAGAACATCGCGTCCACATGTCTAATAAAAGATTAGGACACTTTTTAGAAAATCCTAAACCCAAAAAAGTACAAAAATGCCCCCAAATGACCAAAAACAATCCATCCGATCTGGTTTAAACTGAAAATGAATATATGTCGAAATAGGTAACGATTCGAAGGTCACGACCCTCAACATTGCATCCACACATGTAATAAGAGATAAGGACACTTTTTAGAGAATCACAAACCCAAAAAAGTAAAGAAATGCCCAAAAATAACCCCAAACGACTCACTCGGTCTGGGTTAAACAAAAAATGAACATATGTTGAAATGGGTATCGATTCGAAGGTTATGACCCTCAAGATAGCATCCACATGTCTAATAAGAGATAAGGACACTTTTTAGAAAATCCCAAACCCAAAAAAGTATAGAAATGCCCCCAAATAACCCCAAACGACCCACCCGGTCTGGTTTAAACCGAAAATGAACATATGTCGAAATAGGTATCAATTCGAAGGTCACGACCCTCAACATAGCATTCACACATCTAATTAGAGAAAATGACATCTTTTCGAAAATCCCAAACCCAAAAAAGTATAGAAATGCCCCCAAATATCCCCAAATGACCCAATCGATCTTATTTAAACCGAAAATGAACATAGCCCGAAATAGGTATCGATTTGACGGTCACAATCCTCAACATCGCATCCACACGTCAAATAAGAGATAAAGACACTTTTTAGAAAATCCCAAACCCAAAAAAGTACAAAAATTCTCCCAAATAACCCCATACGACCCACCTGGTTTGGTTTAAACCTATAATGAATATGTGCCGAAATAGGTATCGATTCGAAGGTCACGACCCTCAACATCGCATCCACACGTCTAATAAGAGATAAAGACACTTTTCAGGAATCCCAAACAAAAAAAGTAGAGAAATGTCCCCAAATAACCCCGAACAACCCACCCGGTTTGGTTTAAACCGAAAATGAACGTATGCCGGAATAGGTACCAATTCGATGGTCACGACCCTCAACATCGCATCCACACATCTAATAAGAGATAAAGACACTTTTTAGGAAATCCCAAACCCAAAATTGTACTGAAATGCCCCCAAATAACCCCAAACAACCCACTCTGTGTGGTTTGAACCGAAAATGAACATATGTCAAAATACGTATCGATTCGAAGGTCACGACCCTCAACATCGCATCCACACGTCCAATAAGAGATAAGGACACTTTTTACAAAATCCCAAACCCAAAAAAATAAAGAAATACCCCCAAATAACCCCAAACGACCCACCCGGTCTGGTTTAAACCAAAATAGAACATAAGTCAAAATTCGAATCGATTCGAAGGTCACGACCTTCAAGATCGCATCCACATGTCGAATAAGCAAAAAGGACACTTTTTAGAAAATCCCATACCCAAAAAAGTACAGAAATGCCCTCAAATAACCCCAAATGACCCACCTAATCAGGTTTAACCCGAAAATGAACATATGTCGAAATAGGTATCGATTCAAAGATCACGACCCTCAACATCGTATCCACACATGTAATAATAGATAAGGAAACTTTTTGAAGAATCCCAAACGAAAAAAGTACAAAAACGCCCCCAAATAACCCCAAACGACCAACCCGTTCTGGTTTAAACCGAAAATGAACATATGTCGAAATAGGTATCGATCCAAACGTCAAGACCCTCACCATCGTATCCACATGTCTAATACGAGATAAGGACACTTTTTAGAAATCCTAAACCCAAAAAAGTACAAAAATGCCCCCCAAATAACCCAAAATGACCCACACAGTCTAGTTTAAATCGATAATGAACACATACCGAAATAGGTATCGATTCGAAAGTCATATAAGAGATAAGGACACTTTTTTAAAAATCTCAAACCCAAAATAGTACAGAAATGAGCCATACAAGCCTAAATGACCCACTCGGTCTGGTGCGGACCGAAAATAAACATTTGTCAAAATACGTATCGATTTGAAGGTCACGACCCTCAACATCGCATCCACACATCTGAAAAAAGATAAGGACACTTTTTAAAAAATCCCATACCCAAAAAGTACAAAAATGCCCCCAAATAACTCCAAACGACCCACCCAGTCTGGTTTAAACCGAAAATGAACATATGTCGAAATAGGAAACGATTTGAAGGTCATGACCCTCAACTTCGCATCCACACATGTAATAAGAGATAAGGACACTTTTTAAAGAATCACAAACCCAAAAAAGTACAAAAATGCCCAAAATAACCCCAATGACCCACCCGGTCTGGTTTAAACTAAAAATGAATATATGTCAAAATAGGTATTGATTAGAAGGTCACGACCCTCAAGATAACACCCACATGTCTAATAAGAGATAAGACCCTTTTTAGAAAATCCCAAACCCAAAAAAGTACAGAAATACCCCCAAATAACCAAAAACGACCCACCCGATCTGATTTAAACCGAAAATGAACACAGGCCGAAATAGGTATCGATTCGACGGTCACAATCCTCAACATCGCATCCACATGTCTAATAAGAGATAAAGACACCTTTTAGAAAATCCCAAACCTAAAAAAGTACAGAAATTCCCCCAAATAACCCCATACGACCCACCCGATCTGGTTTAAACCGATAATGAATGTGTGCCGAAATAGGTATCGATTCGAATGTCACGACCCTCAACATCGCATCCACACGTCTAATAAGAGATAAAGACACATTTTTGAAAATCCCAAACCCTGAATAGTACAGAAATGCCACCAAATAAGCCCAAACGACCCACTCGGTCTAGTTCGGACCGAAAATGAACATTTGTTGAAATACGCATTATTCGAAGGTACGACCCTCAACATCGCATCCACACGTCTAATAAGAGATAAGGACACTTTTTAGAAAATCCCAAACCCAAAAAAGTACTGAAATGCCACCAAATAACCCCAAACGACCCAGCCGTTTGGTTAGGACCGAAAATGAACACATGTTGAAATACGTATCAATTCAAAGGCCACGTCCCTCAACAATGCATCGATACGTCTAATAAGAGATATGGAAACTTTTTAGAATATCCGAAACCAAAAAAAGTACGGAAATGCCCCCAAATAACCCCAAATGACCCACCCGGTTCGATTTAAACCAAAAATGAACATAGGCCAAAATAGGTATCGATTCGACGGTCAGGATCCTCAACATCGCATCCACACATCGAATAAGAGATAAAGACACTTTTTAGAAAATCCCAAACTCAAAAAAGGAAAGGAATGCCCCCAAATAACCCCAAACGACCCACCCGGTCAGGTTTAAACCAAAAATGAATATATGTCAAAATTGGTAACAATTCAAAGGTCACGACCCTCATGATCGCATCCACACGTCTAATAAGAGATAATGACACTTTTTAGAAAATCCCAAAACCAAAAAATTATAGAAATGCCCCCAAATAACCCCAAACGACCCACCCGGTCTGGTTTAAATCGAAAATGAACATATGTCGAAATAGGTAACAATTCGAAGGTCACCACCCTCAAGATCATATCTACATGTCTAATAAGATATAACAACACTTTTTAGAAAATCCCAAACCCAAAAAAAGTACAGCAATGCACCCAAATAACCTAGACGACCCACCTGGCCAGGTTTAAATCGAAAATGAATATATGTCGAAATAGGTATGGATTCGAACATCATGACCCTAAACATCACATCCACATATGTAATGAGAGATAAGGACAATTTTTGGAGAATCCCAAACCCAAAAAAGTACCGAAATGCCCCCAAATAACCCCAAACGACCCGCCCGGTCTAGTTTAAACCGAAAATGAACATATGTCAAAATAGGTATCGATTAGAAGGTCACGACCCTCAACATCGCACCCACACGTCTAATAAGAGAAAATGACACTTTTTAGAAAATCCCAAACCCAAAAAAATACAGAAATGCCCCAAATAACTCCAAACGACCCGCCCGGTCTTGTTTAATCCGATACTGAACATATGCTGACTTAGGTACCGATTCGAAAGTAATGACCCTCAACATCCAATCCACACGTCTAATAAGAGATAAAGACACTTTTTAGAAAATCCCAAACCCAAAATAGTACAGAAATGCCCCCCAAATAAGCCCAAATGACCCACTCGGTTTGGTACGGACCGAAAATGAACATATGATAAAATACATATCGATACGAAGGTCACGACCCTCAAGATCGCATCCACACGTCTAATAAGAGATAAGGACACTTTTTAGAAAATCCCATACCCAAAAAAGTACAGAAATGCCCCCAAATAACCCCAAACGACCCACCCGATCTGATTTAAACCGAAAACATACTTAGCCCGAAATAGGTTTCGATTCGACGGTCACAATCCTCAACATCGCATCCACACGTCGAATAAGTGATAAAGACACTTTTTGGAAAATCCCAAACCCAAAAAAGTATAAAAATTCCCGCAAATAACCCCATACGACCCACCTGGTCTAGCTTAAACCGATAATGAATATGTGTCGAAGTACGTATCGATTCGAAGGTCAAGACCCTCAACATCGCATCCACACGTCTAATAAGAGATAAAGACACTTTTTTGGAAATCCCAAACAAAAAAAGTACAAAAATATCCCCAAATAACCCCAAACGACCCACCAGGTCTGGTTTAAACCGAAACTGAACATATGCCGGAATATGTATCGATTCGATGGTCACAGCCCTCAACATCGTATCCACATATCTAATAAGGGATAAAGACACCTTTTAGAAAATCCCAAACCCAAAATAGTACTGAAATGCGCCAAATAAGCCCAAAGGACCCACCCGATCTTGTTTATACCGATAATGAACATATGCCGAATTAGGTACCGATTCGAAAGTAATGACCCTCAACATCGCATCCACACGTCCAATAAGAGATAAGGACACTTTTTATAAAATCCCAAACCCAAAAAAGTACAGAAATGCCCCCAAATAACCCCAAACGACCCACCCGGCCTGGTTTAAACAAAAATAGAACATAAGTCAAAATTTGAATCGATTCGAAGGACCCTCAAGATCGCATCCACACGTCTAATAAGAGATAAGGACATTTTTTACAAAATCCCATACCCGAAAAAGTACCGAAATGGCCCCAAATAACCCCAAATGGCCAACGTGGTCAGGTTTAAACCGAAAATGAACATATGTCGAAATAGGTATCGATTCAAACGTCACGACCCTCAACATCGCATCCACACGTCTGATACGAGATAAGGGCACTTTTTAAAAAATCCAAAACCCAAAAAAGTACATAAATGCCCCCAAATAACCCAAAACGACCCACCATGTCTGCTTTAAACCAATAATAAACATATACCGAAATAGGTATCGATTCGAAGGTCATGATCCTCAACATCGCATCCACACGTCTAATAAGAGATAAAGACACTTTTTTGAAAATCCCAAACCCAAAATAGTACAGAAATGCACCCAAATAACCCCAAACGACCAACCCGATCTGGTTTATTCCGAAAATGAACATATGTCGAAATAGGTATCGATTCAAACGTCACGACCCTCAACATCTCATCCACACATATGATACGAGATAATGACATCTTTTATAAAATCCAAAACCCAAAAAAGTACAGAAATGCCCCCAAATAACCCAAAATGACCCACCATGTCTACTTTAAATCGATAATGAACATATACCGAAATAGGTATCGATTCGAAGGTCATGATCCTCAACATCGCATCCACTTGTTTAATAAGAGATAAAGACACTTTGTAGAAAATCCCAAACCCAAAATAGTACAGAAATGCACACAAATAACCCCAAACGACCAACCCAGTCTGGTTTAATCCGAAAATGAACATATGTCAAAATAGGTATCGATTCAAACGTCACGACCCTCAACATCGCATCCACATGTCTGATACGAGATAAGGACACTTTTTATAAAATCCAAAACCCAAAAAAGTATAGAAATGCCCCCAAATAACCCAAAACGACCCACCATGTCTGCTTTAAACCGATAATCAACATATACCTAAATAGGTATCGATTCGAAGGTCATGATCCTCAACATCTCATCCACACATGTAATAAGAGATAAGGACATTTTTTAGAGAATCCCAAACCCAAAAAAGTATAGAAATGCCCCCAAATAACCCCAAACGACCCAGCCGGTCTGGTTTAAATCGAAAATGAACATATGTCGAAATAGGTATCGATCCGAAGGTCACGGCCCTCAAGATAGCATCCACACGTCTAATAAGAGATAATGATACTTTTTAGAAAACCCCAAACCCGAAAAAATATAGAAATGCCTCCAAATAACCCAAACGACCCACCTGGTCAAGTTTAAACCGAAAATGAACAAATGTCGAAATAGGTATCGATTCGAAGATCACGACCCTCAATATCGCATCCACACGTCTAATAAGAGATAATGACACTTTTTAGAAAATCCCAAGCCCAAAAAAGTTTAAAAATGCCCCCAAATTTCCCCAAACGAACCACCCGGTCTGGTTTAAAACGAAAGGGAACAACTATCGAAATTGGTTTCGATTCAAACGTCACGACCCTCAACATCGCAACCACATGTCTAATAAGAGACAATGACACTTTTTAGAAAATCCCAACCCCAAAAAAGTACTTAAATGCCACTAAATAACCCCACACGACCCACCCGGTCTGGTTTAAACCGAAAATGGACATATGTCGAAATAGGTATCGATATGAAGGTCACAACCCTCAACATCGCATCCACATGTCTAATAAGAGATAAGGATACTTTTTAGAAAATCCCAAGCCCAAAAAAGTACAGAAATGCCCCCAAATATCCCCAAACGACCCACCCGGCCTGGTTTAAATCGAAAGGAAACATATGTCGAAATAGGTACCGATTCGAACGCCACGACTGTCAACATCGCATCCACATGTCTAATAGATGATAAGGACACTTTTTAAAAAATCCAAAGCCCAAAAAAGTACAAAAATGCCGCCAAATAACCCCAAACGACCCACCCAGTCTGGTTCAGACCGAAAATGAACAAATGTCGAAATACATATTGATTCGAAGGCCACGTCCCTCAACATCATCTACACATCTAATAAGAGATAAAGACACTTTTTAGAAAATCCCAAATCCGAAAAAGTACAGAAATTCCCCCAAATAACCCCAAACAACCCACCTGGTTAGGTTTAAACCAAAAATGAACGTATGTCGGAATAGGTATCGATTCGAAGGACACGACCCTCAACATCACTTCCACACGACTATTAAGAGATATGAACTCTTTTTAGAAAATCCTAAACCCAAAAAAGTAAAGAAATGCCCCTAAATAACCCCAAATGACCCACCTGGTCAGGTTTAATTAAAAAATGAACATATGTCGAAATAGGTATCGATTCGAAGGTGACGACCCTAAACATCGCATCCACACGTCTAATAAGAGATAAAGACACTTTTTACGAAATCCCAAACAAAAAAAGTGCAGAAATGACCCAAATAACCCCAAACGACCCACTCGGTCTAGTTTGGACCGAAAATAAACATTTGTCAAAATACGTATCGATCCGAAGGTCACGACCCTCAACATCGTATCCACAAGTCCAACAAGGGATAAGGACACTTTTTACAAAATTCCATACCCCAAAAAGTACAGAAATGCCCCCAAATAACCCCAAACGACCCACCCGGTCTGATTTAAACAAAAAATGAACATATGTAGAAATAGGTAACAATTCGAAGGTCACGACCATCAACATCGCATCCACACAAGTAATAAGAGATAATGAGACTTTTTAGAGAATCACAAACCCAAAAAAGTACAGAAATACCCCAAACGACCCACCCGGTCTGGTTTAAACAAAAAATGAACATATGTGAAAATAGGTATCGATTCGAAGGTCACGACCCTCAAGATAGCATCCCCATATCTAATAAAAGATAAGGACAGTTTTTAGAAAATCCCAAACCCAAAAAAGTACAGAAATGCTCCAAAATAACCCCAAACGACCCACCCGGTTTGGTTTAAACCGAAAATGAACATATGTCGAAATAGGTTTCGATTCGAAGGTCACGACCCTCAACATCGCATCGACACGTCCAATTAGAGGTAAGGACACATTTTAGAAAATCCCAAACCCAAAAAAGTATAGAAATGCCCCCAATTAACCGGAAACGACCCACCCGATCTGATTTAAACCGAAAATGAGCATATGCCAAAATAGGTATCGATTTGACGGTCACAATCCTCAACATCGCATCCACACGTCTAATAAGAGATAAAGACACTGTTTAAAATCCGAAACCCAAAAAAGTACAGAAATTCGCCCAAATAACCCCATACGACCCACCCGATCAGGTTTAAATCGATAATGAATATGTGCCGAAATAGGTATCGATTCGAAGGTCACGACCCTCAACATCGCATCCACACGTCTAATAATAGATAAAGACACATTTTAGAAAATCCGAAACCCAAAATACTACAGAAATGCCCCCAATTAAGCCCAAACAATCCACTCGGTCTAGTTCGGATCGAAAATGAACATATGTTGAAATACATATCGATTCGAAGGTCACGACCCTCAACATCGCATCCACACGTCTAATAAGAGATAAGGACACTTTTTAGAAAATCCCAAACCCAAAAAAGTACTGAAATGCCACCAAATAACCCCAAACGACCCACCCGTTTGGTTCGGACCGAAAATGAACATATGTCAAAATACATATCGATTCGAAGGTCACGTCCCGCAACAACGCATCCACACTTCTAATAAGAGATAAAGACACTTTTTAGAAAATCTCAAACCCAAAATAGTACTGAAATGCCCCAAAATAAGCCCAAACAACCCACTCTGTCTGGTTTGGACCGAAAATGAACATATGTCAAACTACGTATCGATTCGAAGGTCATGACCCTCAACATCGCATCCACACGTCCAATGAAAGATAAGGACACTTTTTACAAAATCCCACACGACCCACCTGGTCAGGTTTAAATCGAAAATGAACATATGTTGAAATAGGTATCGATACGAAGATCACAACCCTCAACATCGCATCCACACATGTAATAATGGATAAGGAAACTTTTTAAAGAATCCTAAATGTAAAAAGTACAGAAATGCCCCCAAGTAACCCCAAACGACCAACCCGGTCTGGTTTAAACCGAAAATGAACATATGTCGAAATAGGTATCGATTCAAACGTCAGGACCCTCAACATCGCATCCACACGTCTAATACGAGATAAGGACACTTTTCAGAAACTCCAAAACCCAAAAAAGTACAAAAATGCCCTCAAATAACCCTAAACGACCCACCCGGTCTGGTTTAAACCAATAATGAACATATACCGAAATAGGTATCGATTCGAAGGTCACGATCCTCCACATCCCATCCACACGTCTAATAAGAGATAACGACACTTTTTTAAAAATCCCAAACCCAAAATAGTACAGAAATGACCCAAATAAGCCCAAACGACCCACTCGGTCTGGTTCGGACCTAAAATAAATATTTGTCAAATACGTATCGATTTGAAGGTCATGACCCTCAACATCGCATCCACAAGTCCAATAAGGGATAAGGACACTTTTTACAAAATCCCATACCCCAAAAAGTACAAAAATGCCCCCAAATAACCCCAAACGACCCACCCGGTCTGGTTTAAACAAAAAATGAACATATGTAGAAATAAGTAATGATTCGAAGGTCACGACCCTCAACATCGCATCCACACATGTAATAAGAGATAAGGACACTTTTTAGAGAATCACAAACCCAAAAAAGTACAGAAATGCCCCAAAAAACCCCAAACTACCCACCCGGTCTGGTTTAAACAAAAAATGAACATATGTGAAAATAGGTATCGATTCGAAGGTCACGACCCTCAAGATAGCATCCACATGTCTAATAAGAGATAAGGACACTTTTTAGAAAATCCCAAACCCAAAAAAGTACAGAAATGCCCCCAAATAACCCCAAACGACCCACCCGATCTGGTTTAAACCAAAAATGAACATATGTCGAAATAGGTTTCGATTCGAAGGTCACGACCCTCAACATCGCATCCACACGTCCAATTAGAGATAAGGACACTTTTTAGAAAATTCCAAACCCAAAAAACTATAGAAATGCCCCCAATTAACCCGAAACAACCCACCTGATCTGATTTAAACCGAAAATGAACATAGGCCAAAATAGGTATCGATCCGACGCTCACAATCCTCAACATCGCATCCACACATCTAATAAGTGATAAAGACACTTTTAAAAATCCCAAACACAAAAATGTACAGAAATTCCCCCAAATAACCCCATACGACCCACCCGATCAGGTTTAAACCGATAATGAATATGAGCCAAAATAGGTATCGATTCGAAGGTCACGACCCTCAACATCGCATCCACATGTATATTAAGAGATAAAGACACGTTTTAGAAAATCCGAAACCCAAAATAGTACAGAAATGCCCCCAATTAAGCCCAAACGACACACTAGATCTAGTTCGGACTGAAAATGAACATATGTTGAAATACGTATTGATTCGAAGGTCACGACCCTCAACATCGCATCCACACATCTAATAAAATATAAGGACACTTTTTAGAAAATCCCAAACCCAAAAAAGTACTGAAGTGCCACCAAATAACCCCAAACGACCCACCTGTTTGGTTCGGACCGAAAATAAACATATATCAAAATACGTATCGATTCGAAGGTCACATCCAGCAACAACGCATCCACACGTCTAATAAGAGATAAGGAAACTTTTTAGAAAATCCCAAACCAAGAAAAGTACGGAAATGCCCCCAAATAACCCCAAACGACCCACCCGGTCTGATTTAAACCAAAAATGAACATAGGCCGAAATAGGTATCGATTCGACGGTCACGATCCTCAACATCGCATCCACACGTCTAATAAGAGATAAGGACACTTTTTAGAAAATCCCAAAACCAAAAAATTACAGAAATGCCCCCATATAACCCCAAACGACCCACCCGGTCTGGTTTAAATCGAAAATGAATGTATGTCGAAATAGGTAACGATTTGAAGGTCCCGACCCTCAAGATCGCATCTACACGTCTAATTAGAGATGAGGACACTTTTTAGAAAATCCCAAACCCAAAAAAGTACAGCAATGCACCCAAATAACCCCAGACGACCCACCTGGTCAGGTTTAAACCGAAAAATGAACATATGTCGAAATAGGTATCGATTCGAAGATCATGACCCTAAACATTGCATCGACATATGTAACGAGAGATAAGGACACTTTTTAGAGAATCCCAAACCCAAAAAAGTACCGAAATGCCCCCAAATAACCCCAAACGACCACCCGGTCTAGTTTAAACCGAAAATGAACATATGTCAAAATATGTATCGATTAGAAGGTCACGACCCTCAACATCGCACCCACACATCTAATAAGAGATAAGGATACTTTTTAGAAAATCCCAAACCCAAAAAAGTACAGAAATGCCCAAATAACCCCAAACGACCCACCCGATTTTGTTTAAACCGATAATGAACATATGCCAAATTACGTACCGATTCGAAAGTAATGACCCTCAACATCGCATCCACACGTCTAATAAGAGATAAAGACACTTTTTAGAAAATCCCAAACCTAAAATAGTATAGAAATGACCCCAAATAAGCCCAAACGACCCACTCGGTTTGCTACGGACCGAAAATGAACATATGTCGAATTACGTATCGATACGAAGGTCACAACCCTCAACATCGCATCCACACGTGAAATAAGAGATAAGGACACTTTTTAAAAAAATTCAAAACTCAAAAAATTTCATAAATGCCCCCAAATAACCCCAAACGACCCACCCGGTCCGGTTTAAACAAAAAATGAACATATGTCGAAATAGGTATCGATTCGAAGGTCATGACTCTCACCATCGTATCCACACCTCGAATTAGAGATAAGGACACTTTTTAGAAAATCCCAAACCCAAAAAAGTACAAAAATGCCCCCAAATAACCCCAAATGACCCACCCAATCTTATTTAAATCGAAAATGAACATAGGCCGAAATAGGTATCGATTCGACGGTCACGATCCTCAACATCGCATCAACACGTCTAATAAGAGATAAAGACATTCTTTAGACAATCCCAAACCCAAAATGCCCCCAAATAACCCCATACATCCCACCCGGTCTGGTTTAAACCGAAAATGAATATATGTCGAAATAGGTAAAGATTCAAAGGTCACAACCCTCAAGATCGCATCCACACGTCTAATAAGAGATAAATACACTTTTTAGAAAATCCCAAACCCAAAAAAGTATAGAAATGCCCCCAAATAACCACAAATGACCCACCGGATCAGGTTTAAACCAAAAATCAACATAAGTCGAAATAGGTATCAATTCGAAGATCACGACCCTCAACATCGCATCCACACGTCTAATAAGAGATAAGGACACTTTTTAGGAAATCCCAAAACCAAAAAATTACAAAAATACCCTCAAATAACCCCAAACGACCCACCCGATCTGGTTTAAATAAAAAATGAACATATGTCGAAATAGGTAACGATCCGAAGGTCACAACCCTCAAGATCGCATCCACACGTCTAATAAGAGATAAGGACACATTTTAGAAAATCCGAAACCCGAAAAAGGACAGAAATGCCCTAAACATCGCATCCACATATGTAATGAGAGATAAGGACACTTTTTAGAGAATTCCTAACCCAAAAAAGTACCGAAATGCCCCCAAATAACCCCAAACGACCCACCCGGTGTGGTTTAAATCGAAAATGAACATATGTCGAAATAGGTATCGATTAGAAGGTCACGACCCTTAACATCGCACCCACACATCTAATCAGATATACGGACACTTTTTAGAAAATCCCAAACCCAAAAAAGTACAGAAGTGCCCCAAATAACCCCAAACGACCCACTCGATCTTGTTTAAACCGATAATGAACATATGCCGAAATGGGTACCGATTCAAAAGTAATGACATTCAACATCGCATCCACACGTCTAATAGAGAACAAGACACTTTTTAGAAAATCCCGAACCCAAAATAGTATAGAAATGCCCCTAAATAAACCCAAACGACCCACTCGATTTGGTACGGACCAAAAATGAACATATGTCGAAATTGGTATCGATACAAAGGTCACGACCCTCAACATCGCATCCACACATGTAATAAGAGATAAGGACACTTTGTAGAAAATTCCAAACACAAAAAAGTACACAAATGCCCCCAAATAACCCCAAATGACCCACCCGGTCCAGTTTAAATCGAAAATGAACATATGTCGAAATAGGTATCGATTCGAAGGTCATGACTCTCAACATCGCATCCACACCTCTAATTAGAGATAATGACACTTTTTAGAGAATCCAAAACCCAAAAATGTACAGAAATGCCCCCCAATAACCCCAAACGACCCATCCGATCTGATTTAAATAAAAAATGAACATAGGCCAAAATTGGTATCGATTCGACGGTCACGATCCTCAACATTTCATCCACACGTCTAATAAGAGATAAAGACATTTTTTAGACAATCCCAATCCCAAAAAAGTACAGAAATGCCCCCAAATAACCCCAAACGACCCACCCGATCTGGTTTAAACCTATAATAAATATGTGCCGAAATAGGTATCGATTCGAAGGTCACGACCCTCAACATCGCATCCACACGTCTAATAAGATATAAAGACACTTTTTAGAAAATCCCAAACCCAAAAAAGTACAGAAATTCCCCCAAATAACCCCATACAACCCACCCGATCTAGTTTTAACCGATAATGAATATGTGCCGAAATAGGTATCGATTCGAAGGTCACGACCCTCAACATCGCATCCACACGTCTAATAAGAGATAAAAACACTTTTTAGAAAATCCCAACCCCAAAAAAGTACAGAAATGCCCCCAATTAAGCCCAAACGACCCATGCGATTTGGTTCGGAGCGAAAATGAACGTATGTCAAAATACGTATCGATTTGAAGGTCACGACCCTCAACATCGCATCCACACGTCTAATAAGAGATAAAAACACTTTTTAGCAAATCCCAACCCCAAAAAAGTACAAAAATGCCACCAAATAAGCCCAAACGACCCACTTGGTCTGGTTTAAATCGAAAATGAACATATGTAAAAAAAAGTATCAATTCATAGGTCACGACCCTCAACATCGCATCCACACGTGCAATAAGAGATAAGGACATCTTTTAGAGAATCCCAAACCAAAAAAATTACAATAATTCTCCCAAATAACACCTAACGACCCACCCGGTCTGGTTCGGACCAAAAATGAACATATGTCGAAATAGGTAACGATTCGATGGTCACGACCCTCAACATCGCAGCCACACGTCTAATATGAGATAAGGACACTTTTTAGAAAATCTCAAGCCCAAAAATGTACAGAAATGCCCCAAAATTTCCCCAAACGACCCCCTCGTCTGGTTTAAACCGAAAGGGAACAACTGTCAAAATAGGTATCGATTCAAACGTCATGACCCTCAACATCGCATCGACACATCTAATAAGAGACAAGGACACTTTTTAAAAAATCCCAACCCCAAAAAAGTACAGAAATGCCACCAAATAACCCCAAATGACCCACCCAGTATGGTTTAAACCGAAAATGGACATATGCCGAAATAGGTATCGATTCGAAGGTCACGACCCTCAACATCGCATCCACACGTCTAACAAGAGATATGGAGACTTTTTAGAAAATCCCAAGCCCAAAAAAGTATAGAAATGCCCCCAAATATCCCCAAACGACCCACCCAGTCTAGTTTAAATCGAAAGGGAACATATGTCGAAATAGGTATCGATTCTAATGTCACAACCCTCAACATCGCATCTACATGTCTAATAAGAGATAAGGACATTTTTTAGAAAATCCAAAATCCAAAATAGTACAAAAATGCCGCCAAATAACCCCAAACGACCCACCCAGTCTGGTTCGGACCGAAAATGAACAAATGTTGAAATAAGTATCGATTAGATGGCCACGACCCTCAACATCGCATCTACACGTCTAATAAGAGATAAGGACAGTTTTTAGAAAATTCCACACCCAAAAATGTACAGAAATGCCCCTAAATAACGCCAAACAACCTACCTGGTTAGGTTTCAGCAAAAAATGAACGTATGTCGAAATAGGTATCGATTCGAAGGACACGACCCTCAACATCGCATCCACACGTCTAATAAGAGATAAGGACACTTTTTAGAGAATCCCAAACCCAAAAAAATACAGTAATTCTCCCAAATAACACCTAACGATCCACCAGGTCTGGTTCGGACAAAAAATGAACATATGTCAAAATAGGTAACGATTCGATGGTCACGACCCTCAACATCGCATCCACACGTCTAATAAGAGATAAGGACACTTTTTAGAAAATCCCAAGCCCAAAAATGTACAAAAATGCCCCAAAATTTTCCCAAACGATCCCCCTGGTCTGGTTTAAACCGAAAGGGAACAACTGTCGAAATAGGTATCGATTCAAACATCATGACCCTTAACATCATATCCACGCGTCTAATAAGAGACAAGGACACTTTTTAGAAAATCCCAACCCCAAAAAAGTACAGAAATGCCACAGAATAACCCCAAACGACCCACCCAATCTAATCGAAAATGGGCATATGCCGAAATAGGTATCGATTCGAAGGTCACGACCCTCAATATCGCATCCACACGTCTAAGAAGAAACATGGAGACATTTTAGAAAATCCCAAGCCCAAAAAAGTACAGAAATGCCCCCAAATATCCCCAAACGACCCACCCGGTCTGGTTTAAACCGAAAGGAAACATATGTCGAAATAGGTATCGATTCTAACGTCACGACCCTCAATATCGCATCCACATGTCTAATAAGAGATAAAGACACTTTTTAGAAAATCCCAAATCCAAAATAGTACAGAAATGCCCCCAAATAAGCCCAAACGACCGACTCGGTCAGGTTCGGACAAAAAATGAACATATGTCAAAATACGTATCGATTCGAAGGTCATGACCCCCAACCTCGCATCCACACGTCCAATAAGAGATAAGGACACTTTTTAGAAAATTGCAAAGGAGAAAAAGTAACGAAATGCTCCTAAATAACCCCAAATGACCCAACTGGTCAGGTTTAAATTGAAAATGAACATATGTCGAAATAGGTATCGATTCGAAGGTCACGACCCTCAACATCGCATCCACACGTCTAATAAGAGATAAAGACACTTTTTAGGAAATCCCAAACAAAAAAAGGATAGAAATGCACCCAAATAACCCCAAACGACCCACCCGGTCTGGTTTAAACCGAAAATGAACATATGCCAGAATAGGTATCGATTCGATGGTCACGACCGTCAACATCACATCCACGCATCAAATAAGAAATAAAGACACTTTTTAGAAAATCCCAAACCCAAAATAGTACTGAAAAGCCCCAAAATAAGCCCAAATGATCCACTCTGTTTGGTTTGGAACGAAAATGAACATATGTCAAAATACGTATCGATTCGCATGCCACGACCCTGAACATCGTATCTACACGTCCAATAAGAGATAAAGACACTTTTTACGAAATTCCAAACCCCAAATAGTACAGAACTGCCCCTAAATAACCCCAAACGACCCAACCAGTCGGGTTTAAACCGAAATAGAACATAAGTCGAAATAGGAATCGATTCGAAGGACACGACCCTCAAGATCGCATCCACACGTCTAATAAGAGATAAGGACACTTTTTAGAAAATCCCAAACCTGAAAAAGTACATAAATGCCCCCAAATAACCCAAAATGATCCACCCGATCTGGTTTAAACTGAAAGGGAACAACTGTCTAAATGGGTAACGATTCAAACGTCAATATCCTAATAAGAGACAAGGACACATTTTAGAACATCCCAATCGCAAAAAAGTACAGAAATGCCACCAAATAACCCCAAACGACCCACCCGGTCTTGTTTAAACCGAAAGGGAAGAACTTTCGAAATAGGTATCCATTCAAGCGTCACGGCCCTCAACATCGTATCTACACGTCTAATAAGAGACAAGGACACTTTTTAGAAAATCCCAACTCCAAAAAAGTATAGAAATGCAACAAAATAACCCCAAACGACCCACCCGGTCTGGTTTAAACCGAAATTGGACATATGCAAAAATAGGTATCGATTCGATGGTCACGACCCTCAACATCGCATCCACACGTCTAATAAGAGATAATGACACTTTTTAGAAAATCCTTAACCCAAAAAAGTAATGAAATGCCCCCAAATAACCTCAAACGAGCCACCTGGTCAGGTTTAAATCGAAAATGAACATATGTCGAAATAAGTATCAATTCGAAGGTCACGAACCTGAACATCGCGTCCACATGTCTAATAGGAGATAAGGACACTTTTTTGAAAATCCCAAACCCAAAAAAGTACAGAAATGCCCCAAAATAACCCCAAACGATCCACCCGGTCTGGTTTAAATAAAAAATTAACATATGTTGAAATAGGTAACGATTCGAAGGTCACGACCCTCAACATCACATCCACACATGTAATAAGAGATAAGGACACTATTTAGAGAATCACAAACCCAAAAAAGTATAGAAATGCCCCAAAATAACCCCAAACAACCTGCCCGGTCTGGTTTAAACAAAAAATGAACATATGTCGAAATAGGTAAAGATTCGAAGGTCACGACCCTCAACATCGCATCCACACATGTAATAAGAGATAAGGACACACCGGTCTGGTTTAGACATGTGGATGCGATGTTGAGGGTCATGACCTTCGAATCGATACATATTTTGACATATGTTCATTATCGGTTTAAACATGACCGGGTGGGTCGTTTGGGGTTATTTGGGGCATTTCTATACTTTTTTGGTTTGGGAGTTCCCAAAAAGTGTCTTTATCTCTTATTAGACATGTGGATGCGATGTTGAGGGTTGTGACCTTTGAATCGATACATATTTCGACATATGTTCATTTTCGGTTTAAACCTGACCAGGTGGGTCTTTTGGGGTTATTTGGGGGCATTTCTATACTTTTTTGGGTTTGAATTTTCTAAAAAGTGTCCTTATCTCTTATTAGAAGTGTTGATACGATGTTGAGGGTCGTGACCTTCGAATCGATACGTATTTCGACATATGTTCATTTTTTGTCCGAACCAGATTGGGTGGGTCGTTTGGGGTTATTTGGTGGCATTTCTGTACTTTTATGGGCTTGGGATTTTCCAAAAAGTGTCCTTATTTCCTATTAGACGTGTGGATGCGATGTTGAGGGTCGTGACGTTCGAATCGATACCTATTTCGCCATATGTTCCCTTTTGGTTTAAACCTGACCGGGTGGGTCGTTTGGGGATATTTGGGGGCATTTCCATACTTTTTTGGGCTTGGGATTTTCTAAAAAGTGATCTTATCTCTTATTAAACGTGTGGATGCGATGTTGAGGGTCGTGACCTTCCAATCGATACCTATTTCAGCATATGTCCATTTTCGATTTAAACAAGATTGGGTGGGTCGTTCGGGGTTATTTGGTGTCATTTCTGTACTTTTTTGGGGTTGGGATTTTCTAAAAAGTGACCTTGTCCCTTATTAGACGTGTGGATCGATGTTGAGGGTCGTGACGTTTGAATCGATACCTATTTTGACAGTTGTTTACTTTCGGTTTAAACCAGATCGGGTGGATCATTTGGGGAAATTTGGGGGCATTTTTGAACTTTTTTGGGCTTGAGATTTTCTAAAAAGTGTCCTTATCTCTTATTAGACATGTGGATGTGATGTTGACGGTCGTGACCATTCAATCGTTACCTATTTCGACATATGTACCTTTTCAGTCCGAACTAGAACGGGTGGGTCGTTAGGTGTTAATTGGGGGAAATACTATATTATTTTTTTGGGTTTGGGATTCTCTAAAAAGTGTCCTTCTCTCTTATTTCACGTGTGGATATGATGTTGAGGGTCGTGACCTGCGAATTAGTACGTATTTCAACATATGTTCATTTTCGGTGTAAACCAGACCGAGTGGGTCGTTTGGGGTTATTTGGTGGCATTTTTTTACTTTTTTGGGTTTGGGATTTTCTAAAAAGTGTCCTTATCTCTTATTAGACATGTGGATGCGATGTTGAGGGTCGTGACCTTCAAATCGATACGTATTTCGACATATGTTCATTTTCGATCCGTACCAGACCGAGTGGGTCTTTTGGGCTTATTTGGGGGCATTTCTATACTATTTTGGGTTTGGGATTTTCTAAAAAGTGTCTTTATCTTTTATTAGACGTGTGTATCCAATGTTGAGAATTTTGACATTCGAATCGATACCTATTTTGCCATATGTTCATTTTTGGATTAAACCAGACTAGGTGGGCTGTTTGGGGTTATTTGGGGGCATTTCTAGAGTTTTTTGGGTTTGCGATTTTCTAAAAAGTGTCCTTATCTCTTATTAGACATGTGAATGCGATGTTGAGGGTCGTGACCTTAGAATCGATGCCTATTTCGACATATGTTCATTTTCGGTTTAAACCCGATCGGGTGGGTCGTTTGGGGTTATTTGGGGGCATTTCTGTACTTTTTTGGGTTTGGTATTTTTTACAAAGTGTCCTTATCTCTTATTAGACGTGTGGATGCGATGTTGAGGTCGTGACCTTTGAATCGATACCTATTTTGACATATGTGCATTTTCGATTTATACCCGATCAGGTGGGTCGTTTGGGGTTATTTTGGGGCATTTCTGCACTTTTTTGGGTTTGGTATTTTTTTAAAAAGTGTCCTTATCTCTTATTAGACGAGTGGATGCGATGTTGAGGGTGGTGATCTTCGAATCGATACTTGTTTCTATATATGTTCATTTTCGGTTTAAACCAGACCGGTTGGGTCATTTGGCTGCATTTTTGTACTTTTTTGGGTTTGGTATTTTCTAAAAAGTGTCCTTATCTCTTATTAGACTTATGGATGCGATGTTGAGGGCCGGGACATTCGAATCTATACCTATTTCAGCAAATGTTGATTCTGGATTTAAATCAGACCGGGTGAGTCATTTGGGGTTATTTGACAGCATTTCTGTACTTTTTTGGGCTTTAGATTTCTGTACTTTTTTGGGCTTAAATCAGACATGTGGATGTGATGTTGTGGGTCGTGACCTTCGAATCGATACCTATTTTGACATATGTTCATTTTCGATTTAAGCCAGACCGGGTGGGTCGTTTGGGGTTATTTGGGGGCATTTCTCTACTTTTTTGGGTTTGGTAATTTTTAAAAAGTGTCCTTATCTCTTATTAGACGTGTGGATGCGATGTTGAAGGTCGTGACATTCGAATCGATACCTATTTCGACATATGTACATTTTTGGTTTAAATCAGACCGGGTGGGTCGTTTGGGGCTATTTGGGGGCATTTCTGAATTTTTATTGGCTTGGGATTTTCTAAAAAGTATCCTTATCACTTATTAGATGTGTGGATGCGATGTTGAGGGTCGTGACCTTTGAATCGATACCAATTTTGACGTATGTTCCTTTTCGGTTTAAACCAGACCGGGTGGGTTGTTTAGGGTTATTTGGGGGCAATTCTATACTTTTTTGGGCTTGGGATTTTCTAAAAAGTGTTCTTACCTCTTATTAAACGTGTGGATGCGATGTTGAGGGTCGTGACCTTAGAATTGATACCTATTTCGACATATGTTCATTTTCGGTTTAAACCCAACCGGGTGGGTCGTTTGGGGTTATTTGGGGGCATTTCTGTACTTTTTTGGGTTTGGTATTTTTTAAAAAGTGTCCTTATCTCTTATTAGACGTGTGGATGCGATGTTGAGGGTCGTGACCTTTGAATCAATACCTATTTTGACATATGTACATTTTTGGTTTTTACCCGACCAGGTGGGTCGTTTGGGGTTATTTGGGGGCATTTCTGTACTTTTTTGGGTTTGGTATTTTTTTTAAATGTGTCCTTATCTCTTATTAGATGTATGGATGCGATGTTGAGGGTCGTGACCTTCGAATCGATACTTATTTTGACATATGTACATTTTCAATTTAAACCGGACCGGGTGGGTCGTTTGGGGTGATTTGGTGGCATTTTTGTACTCTTTTCGGTTTGGGATTTTCTAAAATGTGTCTTTATCTTTTATTAGACCTGTGGATGCCATGTTGAGGGTCGTGACCTTCGAATCGATACATATTTTGGCATATGTTCATTTTCTGTTTAAACCAGACTGGGTGGGTTGTTTGGGGTTATTTGGGGGCATTTCTGTACTTTTTTGGCTTGCGATTTTCTAAAAAGTGTCCATATATCTTATTAGACATGTGGATGCGATGTTGAGGGTTGTGACCAGCAAATCGATACCTATCTTGACATATGTTCATTTTCGGTTTAAACCAGACCAGGTGGGTCGTTTGGGGTTATTTGGGGGCATTTTTCTACTTTTTGGGTTTGGGATTTCTTAAAAAGTATCATTATCTCTAATTAGACGTGTGGATGCGATGTTGTGGGTCGTGATCTTCGAATCGATACCTATTTCGACATATGTTCATTTTCGGTTTAAACCAGACTGGGTGGGTCGTTTGGGGTTATTTGGGGGCAATTTTGTACTTTTTTGGGCTTCGGATTTTCTAAAAAGTATCCTTATCTATTATTAGACGTGTGGAAGCGATGTTGAGGGTCGTGACCTTCGAATCGACACCTATTTCGATATATGTTCATTTTTGGTTTAAACCAGACCGGGTGTGTCATTTGGGGTTATTTGGGGGCATTTCTCTACTTTTTTGGGTTTGATATTTTTTTAAAAGTGTCCTTATCTCTTATTAGACGTGTGGATGCGATGTTGAGGGTCGTGACCTTCAAATCAATACCTATTTTGACATATGTACATTTTCGGTTTAAACCGGACCGGGTGGGTCGTTTGGGGCTATTTAGGGGCATTTCTATACTTTTATGCGCTTGGGATTTTCTAAAAAGTGTCCTTATCAGTTATTAGATTTGTGGATGCGATGTTGAGGGTCGTGACCTTCGAATCAATACCTATTTCGACATATGTTCATTTTTTGTTTAAACCAGACCGGGTGGGGTCATTTGGTGGCATTTCTGTGCTTTTTTGGGCTTGGGATTTTCTAAAAAGTGTTCTTATCTCTTATTAAAAGTGTGGATGCGATGTTGAGGGTCGTGACCTTAGAATCGATACCTATTTTTACATATGTTCATTTTCGGTTTAAACCCGATCGGGTGGGTCGTTTGGGGTTATTTGGGGGCATTTCTGTACTTTTTTGGGTTTGGTATTTTTTTAAAAAGTGTCCTTATCTCTTATTAGACGTGTGGATGCGATGTTGAGGGTGGTGACCTTCGAATCGATACCTATTTCTATATATGTTCATTTTCGGTTTAAACCAGACCGGTTGGGTTGTTTGGGGTCATTTGGTGGCATTTCTATACTTTTTTGGATTTGGTATTTTCTAAAAAGTGTCCTTATCTCTTATTAGACTTGTGGATGCGATGTTGAGGGCGGGGACATTCGAATCTATACCTATTTTCGCAAATGTTGATTTTGGATTTAAACCAGACCGGGTGAGTCGTTTGGGGTTATTTGACAGCATTTCTGTACTTTTTTGGGCTTGGGATTTTCTGAAAAGTGTCCTTTTCTCTTATTAGACGTGTGGATGCAATGTTGAGGGTTGTGACCATCAAATCGATACCTATTTCGACATATGTTCCCTTTCGGTTTAAACGAGACTGGGTGGGTCGTTTGGGGTTATTTGGCAGTATTTCTGTACTTTTTTGGGCTTGGAATTTTCTAAAAAGTGTCTTTTGTTTTTTTTTTTCCGATAAGTAAGAAGATTGTATTAGAAAAGGAGGAAAAATTACAAAAGAAGGCGTTCTCTAAGAACTCGACAAGGGGAAGAGAACCCAAAGCACGATGGGGCAGGCCCCATCAAACAAGAACCGAGCCAAAAAGGCTACAGCCTATAATAAGTGACAAAATCCGAGTCCTACTTAAGGTGGTCAATAAGGGCAGGGGGGAAATCTCCAGGATCCCAAACTACCCCATGTGAGTCGCAAGGGACTGCAGCCATAAAATTTGCCAGTCGATTTTGTTCTCTCCAAACATGGGTGAATTCTTTCGTTCTCAGATCATTAGCCAAAGCAAGGATTCTACTCTTGATAGGTTGTACTTTCCAAGGTCCTACAACCTTGTCAAAAATGGTGTCAATCGCCAACTTGGAATCGGATCTGATAGAAACATCAAGGATTCCTCTCTCTATGCAAAGGGAGATGCCTCCATGTATAGCAGCCAGCTCCATGGAGAGAATGCAAAGTTCCAGCCCTTGGTTAGCAAATGCAGCTATAGGTTGTCCAATCACATTACGAATCACTCCTCCAAAAGCAGCTCTACCATCGGACAGCGAACCATCACAGTGAAGGGACCACAAATTGTTAGGAGGTAAGAACCACGAGCATGGTCTCGGCGTCCTAATAGTCCAATGAACTTGCAAGTTCCAGGCTGAAGCAATGTGGGAATTAGCAGGACTAGGATCCCCACTCAAAGAACCAGATGTGACTGCAGTCCTAACATCCCCCTTGATAGCTTCCACAATCTGATCCTTAGATCTAGCCTTTTGGCAAAAAATTCTGAAATTTCTTTCAAACCAAATATGCTTGACAGTGGCACAAAATGCAAGCTTTAAAACCACACCTAAGCTCCCCGCTCTTCCTGCCGCATACCGAACCCAAATGGCAGCATCAAATATGTTCATGGGAGCCTGTCCATGAAGAGAACACATACCAAAGATCCTCCTCCAAATATCAATGGAAAAAGGGCAAGCAAAGAAAAAATGGTTTCTGCTCTCAATACCAGCCCAACAAAACTCACAACTATGCTGAACCGGGATCCCCCTGTGAAGAAGATTATCCCTAGTGGGGAGAGCATCGACCAGACACCTCCAAGAAACAAAAGAGTGGGACTTAATGCTGCCTTCAAACCAAACTGCTTCACTCAAATCCACGGGGTTGGCCTTCACACGGGTGGCATTCCAAGCCGATTTGGTTGAAAAGATACCTGTCGAATTGCCAGTCCAGACTACCAAATCCGGGTTGTCACCATGAAACTTATCAATAGAGGGGGGGGGGGGGCTCTCCACACATCAATAAGGTCAAAAGAGGTTGAAGGGCCAGGCAACCAGTCTCCATCCCGAACAATTTCCTTGACAAGTGCATGATGGGTTGCAAGCGCATAAGATCCCGCATCATAGCAAATCCTACTGCCAAACCTATTAAAAAGGACTCCCTCTGGGTGCCACTTGTCGAGCCAAAGTTTGGTAGATCTGCCATTGCCAATGAAGGTATTAATTAAAGGCAATGCCTTATCTCTATATTTTAAAACTTTCCTCCAAACCCAAGAGCAATTTTGCAACACCTTAACTGTCCAAAGCGATTCCTGCTTGAGGTACCTCTGCTGAAACCAATGCACCCAAAGTCGGTTTTGCTTGGAGGCAACCCACCAGATTTGCTTCATAATACCAGCCACATTCATCTCCTTAACCCGCTTAAGCCCAAGACCTCCTTCAGTTTCAGGCTTGCAGACCGCATCTCAAGAAATGAAGTGCATTTTCCTTTCAAGCGAGGGGCCTGACCAAAGGAAATTAGAAAACATGGACTCAAGCTGTGAGATAAGGTTACCTGGCAGCCCAAAAATACCAGCCCAGTAAATGTAGCATCCTTGGAGCACAGAAGAGATAAGTTGGAGACGCCCAGCATAAGATAAAAACCTGGCTTTCCATCCTTCCAATTTCCTTCGAACCAAATCTAAAATAGGACTGCAATCTTTCAAGGATAGCCTGCCCGAGACAAGAGGGACGCCGAGGTACCTGATAGGGAGAGTGGTCTCAGAGAAACCCGTTAATTCCAAAAGTTCCATACTACTAGTTTGGGTTAGGCCCCCTACAATAATAGAGGACTTAGATCTATTGAGATGCAGCCCTGAAAGACCTACAAACTCGTCAAGACCCCCCAAACTAGCCAAAACAGATTCGCAGTTGGCCTTCACAAAGATCATTAGGTCATCCGCAAATATAAGGTGAGAAATATGTAGAGCTTTACATCTAGGCAGCAATTTGATTTGACCATGTACTTCCAGCCTTCGCATAATTCCTGAAAAAGCTTCCATGGCAATAGTGAACAAATAAGGAGAGAGCGGGTCACCTTGCCTGATACCTCTACCTCCCTTGAAGTAACCTGTGGGGCTGCCATTAATGAGAACGGAGAACATGGGTGTGGTAACACAAGCCTTAACCCATCCAAGGAATTTCCCTGTGAAGCCCATCCTTTCCATCACTCCAAATAGAAAGTTCCTGCTCAAGGAGTCATAGGCTTTATGGAGATCAATCTTCAACACCACAGTGGGGTTGGCTGCTTTCTGCTCAATTCCTCTCACAATATCATGGCAAACAAGAATATTATCAACTATAGATCTTCCTTTGATAAAATCTGATTGATTGAAACTGATCACCTCGCCGATAACCTTCTGGAGTTTATTGGAGATGATCTTAGTAATGATCTTGTAGAGCAGATTGCAAAGGGCAATGGGTCTATAGCCCGCAAAGGAGGAAATATCTCCAGATTTAGGGGTCAGAGAAATAAAGGTAGCATTAACAGAATAGGGCATAAAGGAGTTCTCAAAAAACCATTTAATAGCCTTGATAAGGTCCTCCTCAATAATCTCCCAGGTTGTTTTGTAAAATCTAGCCCCGAAACCATCAGGCCCTGGGGCCTTAGAATCTTTCATAGCAAAGACCACACCCTTGATCTCCTCTCTACTAATCTCCCTTTCCAATTCCAATATCTGAAATTCAGAAATAGCACCCGAAAGGTGGATAGAATTCGGGCAGGTTCCCTCATCTATTGAATCAGTCCCAAATAAATTACAATAAAACTTTACAGCCTCTTCTTTAATCCTTTTTGGTTCATCAACCACCACTCCATTCTGATCAACAATCCAGAATATGCTTTCTATTGAATCTGTTGCACATGGACTTATGAAAAAAATTGTTATTTCCATCTCCTAGTTGGAGCCACTTCACCCTAGATTTCTCGTTTAGGACCCTCTCCTCCATTTGCAAAGCACTCTAGAGCTTGCCCTTGGCCTCTCTCTCTAGGATAATTAGAGAATCATCCATCGGATTCAAAGATATATCAGCCTGAATTCTGGAAAGTTCCTCTTCGGCCACCTTGACAAAGTGAAAAACATCCCCAAAATCCTCCTTATTCCACCTCTTCAGCTCAAGCTTAACATTCCTTAACTTTGCAGCGAAACAAAGAAGAGGATTGGACTGCGGCTTTATAGGGAAAGCCCAGCCTTTCTTAACCACTTCAAAGTAATCTCCATGAGTAGTCCAGGCATCGAAAAACTTGAAAGGCTTTGGACCTGAATTGAGATTGTCCAACAGCTTAAGGATGATTGGACTATGGTCAAAGATACCAGGGCAAAGGAAATTCGCCTCAGAAAAACATAGTTTATCCAGCCAATGGCTATTAACTAAGACCCGATCAAGTTTACAACAAATTATGCTGTTGCCTCTTTGGTTATTACTCCAAGTAAACATTTCTCCTTTCCACTTCAAATCAGCTAGGCCCGAATTGAAAATACAAGCGTTAAAGTCCTCTACAGCCCCATGAAGAATGGCCTCCCCTCCAAGCTTCTCATTCTGATGCCGAACAATATTAAAATCCCCCATTACAGCCCAGGGGTCGATCATACTAGTAGCAATTTCCTCTATGTCCTTCCACAGCTCAAGCCTCCCCTTAAGAGTATTAAAAGCATAAACAGCGGTGCAGTGGAAGGGCAAAGAAGAACCAAGAATTCCAACTTTCAAATGAATAAATTGAGGTTTAGATTTAATGATCTCAACCTTTAAGCTCTCCTCATCCCAACCAATCCAGATTCTGGTATGGTGTTCTGGACTACAGTTATGAGTGAATTTCCATCCCCTTTTAAGGTTTTGAAAAGTAGTATTAACATTATTCTACTTAACTTTTGTCTCCAAAAGAATAGCCAACTTATACTCCTTGGCAGCAAGCATTCTTTTAACACTTCTTTGTTTTTCAGGGGCATTCAGCCCTCTCACATTCCAGCATAGACTATTCACTAGGAACGATTAGAAGGGGGGGGGGTTGGAGCCAGCTTCTTACCCCCCAAAGCCAATCCACTCTCAGTCCCTTTCACAGCCGAACTAGCATTGGCAGTGATTTCAATACGCTGAGGCTTGAAAGAAGCCAAAAATCTTCTCCTTCCCTGCTCCCTTAATCCTCTCCCCTCTTTATTTGAATTTAAAACAATGGGGATAGTGGGGTTGGACATACCTTCAAATGTGGGGTCTTTCAAAGATAAGCTAGCCGAATCCTTTCTTCCTTTGGTGGAGAGGCTAGCAGTTTTGGAAATCAAATCTGGTCGGGCAACTTCTTTATCTCCTTCTTCAATGACATCACCATCCAACATGGCCCCCTCATCAAGAATCTTCAAAAGAGAATCCCTAATAGAGCTCCCCCAATCAGCATTGCTTACCAAAACTGAAGTGGAAGATTTATTACCTTCCATAAGTGCCCCACTCTCCTTCTCTCCACCCTCACCAATTCTTTCCTTCATGGTGAACGCATGGGCTTTAGTAGGAGAAGACCCAGTTGTCACATTCATCCCATTTGAATTTTCCAAAATCTCCACACCATCCAAGCCAGCTATACCTTTTCTTCCAAGATTCTCCCCATCTTTCGTAATTAAAGAATCCCTTGGATCTTGCCCATCGTCCAGCTCATCTCCTAATAAGATGTTGCAAGAATCAGCATCCAACATTAGCTCCTTTGGATCATAGGCAACTTCCTCCGTTAGATCTTCCAGCAAAGCAAATGCATTGACATGAACAACTTCCTTCCCCTTACCAGCTGCAATCTTGGTTGGAGAATTAGGAAGATTTCTAGAACCAGCAGATTTGGAAATCCCCACAGATTTCGTGATCCCAGTAGATTCCGTGATCCCAGCAAATCTTTCACCCAAGTTGGCACCTACATTTGAATTTTGAATCTCAGCCCCATCACCACCATGCATGGCCTGAGCACCACCACCATGTCCATCTCCGGCCACCTGAGAATGACCTACACTAGCTTTCACCCTCCACTCTTTTTGGCTGTTACCCTTCTGTGTAGCTTGATTAGCACCACATTGACTAGTGGCATGGCCAAAAATCATGCAGCTATTGCAGTGGGGAGGGCACCATTCATACTTCACTTTTTGAAAGAACACCAACCCTTCATCATCATGGACAACCACTTGCTCCGAGAGATCTTGGGTAGCCTCAATTTCCACACATAAGCCGGCATAGGAGAGCCGTTCCTTAGTCATTGCCATTTTTTCAATGGCAATCGATTTGCCGATAACACTAGCAATCAAACTCAAAGCCTCCACATTCCAGAAGTAAAATGGAAGGTTGGGGAAAGTAATCCAGATAGGAATGGGGTTTAATTCAACCTTTTCAAGCTTCATTCCTGGTTTCCAAGGCCGGAGGATCAACGGTCTTTGCTGCACAGTCCATGGTCCTCCTTCTAGCACTTTAACTTTATCTTCCTCCAAATTGAAACAGAAAACAAAGAACCCACTCTCTAAAAGATTAACATCCACATGCCCAGAAATACTCCATTGTTTCAGCAGCACTTCCTTAACATAAGTAAAACTTGGCCTATGGCCAATGAAATGCCCAAGAAGAGTGTTCATCTATTTAGATAATTCTGCCTTAAGCATGGCTGAAGAACATTGTGCAACACGCATACCATCAATACAAACAGGCTCAATGAAACTTAACTCCAAACCTTCACTATTAAGAGAGCTTGAAGAAGATTGAAAGAATGAAGTCCAGGACACCCCCTTCCTAACAGCTTCTCCATGCATATCCATTCTCGATCCTGCCACCAAAACACCACTACCACCCGAGGAGGTTCCCTCACCTACAGCAACTTCTCTCGGCCTTGATCCACCACCAAGATCACCCCTGCTGACTTAGAACTGCCATCCACCAAACCCCTAGCTTCCCCCACTCTCGGATTGGGGGGAGGAAGAGGACCATCAGCCGAAGCCAATGGCCTGCCGGCCATCACCAAGAGCAAACACCTAGAGCACCACTCTCAAAATCTCTAGAGCTTCTCTCTCCTCTCAGAAAAACATTTGTCAAAATTGGTATCTTCTAAAAAGTGTCCTTATCTCTTATTACACGTGTCGATACGAGGTTGAGGGTCGGGACCTTCGAATCGATACCTATTTTGACATATGTTCCCTTTCGGTTTAAACTAGACTGGGTGGGTCGTTTGGGGATATTTGGGGGCATTTCTGTACTTTTTTGAATTTGGTATTTTCTAAAAAGTGTCATTATCTCTTATTAGATGTGTGGATGTGATGTTGAGGGTCGTGACCTTCGAATCGATACGTATTTTGACATATGTTCATTTTCGATCCGAACCTGACCAGGTGGGTTGTTTGGAGTTATTTGGGGACATTTCTATACTTTTTTGGGTTTGGGATTTTATAAAAAGTATCCTTATCACTTATTAGATGTGTGGATGCGATGTTGAGGGTTGTGACCTTCGAATCGATACCTATTTTGACATATGTTCATTTTCGATTTAAACCAGACCAAGTGGGTTGTTTGGGGATATTTGGGGGCATTTCTATACTTTTTTGGGTTTGGGATTTTCTAAAAAGTGTCCTTATCTCTAATTAGGCGTGTGGATGCGATGTTGAGGGTAGCGACCTTCGAATCGATGCCTATTTTGACATATGTTCATTTTCGGTTTAAACCAGACTGGGTGGGTCGTTTAGGGTTATTTGGGGACATTTCTGTACCTTTTTGGGTTTGGGTCTCTCTAAAAAGTGTGCTTTTCTGTTATTAAACGAGTGGAAACGATGTCGTGGTCGTGACCTTCGAATCGATACCTATTTTAACATATGTTCATTTTCGGTTTAAACCAGACCGGGTGGGTCCTTTGGGGTTATTTGGGGGCATTTCTGTACTTTTATGGGCTTGGGAATTTTTAAAAAGTGTCCTTATCTCTTATTAGATGTGTGGATGCGATGTTGAGGGTCGTGACCTTCGAATCGATACCTATTTTGGCATATGTTCATTTTCGATTTAAACCAGACCGGGTGGGTCGTTTGGGGTTATTTGGTGGTATTTCTGTGCTTTTTTGGGATTGGGATTCTCTAAAAAGTGTCCTTATCTCTTATTAGATGAGTGGAAGCGATGTTGTGGTTGTGACCTTCGAATCGATACCAATTTGACATATGTTCATTTTCGATTTAAACTAGATCGGGTGGGTCGTTTGGGGTTAATTCGGGGCATTTCAGTACTTTTTTGGATTTGAGATTCTCTAAAATGTGTCATTATCTCTTATTAGACGTGTTGATGCGATGTTGAGGGTCGTGACCTTCGAATCGATACCTATTTTGACATATGTTCATTTTCAGCTTAAAATAGACCGGGTGGGTCGTTTATGGTTATTTGGGGGCATTTCTGAACTACTTTGGGTGTGGGAGTTTCTAAAAAGTGCCCTCATCTCTTATTAGACATGCGGATGCGATGTTGAGGGCCGTGATCTTTGAATCGATACCTATTTACATATGTTCATTTTCGGTTAAAACCAGACCGGGTGGGTCGCTTGGGGTTATTTGGGGACATTTCTGTGCTTTTTTGGTTTTGGTATTTTCTAAAAAGTTTCCTTATCTCTTATTAGACGTGTGGATGTGATGTTGAGGGTCGTGACCTTCGAATCGATACCTATTTTGGCATATGTTCATTTTCGGTTTAAAGCAAATCGGGTGGGTCGTTTGGGGTTATGTGGCGGCATTTCTGTACTTTTTTGGGTTTGGGATTCTCTAAAAGGTGCCCTTATCTCTTATGAGACGTGTAGATGCGATGTTGAGTGTCGTGACCTTCGTATCAATATGTATTTCGACATATGTTCATTTTTGGTTTAACCCAGACCGGGTGGGTCGTTTGGGGTTATTTGGTGGCATTTTTGTAATTTTTTGTGTTTGGGATTTGCTAAAAAGTGTCCTTATCTCTTATTAGACGTGTGGATGCGATGTTGAGGGTCGTGACCTTCGAATCGATACCTATTTTGACATATGTTCATTTTCGGTTTAAACCAGACTGGGTGGGTTGTTTGGGGTTATTTGGGGGCATTTTTGTACTTTTATTGTCTTGGGAATTTCTAAAAAGTGTCCTTATCTCTTATTAGATGTGTGGATGCGATGTTGAGCGTCGTGACCTTCGAATCGATACCTATTTCAACATATGTTCATTTTCGGTTTAAACCAGACTGGGTCGGTCGTTTGGGGTTATTTAGGGGCATTTTTGTACTTTTTTGGGGTCTGGGATTCTCCAAAAAGTGTCCTTATCTCTTATTAGATGAGTGGAAACGATGTTGAGGTTGTGACCTTCGAATCGATACCTATTTCAACATATGTTCATTTTCGGTTTAAACCAGACCGGGTGGGTCGTCTGGTGTTATTTGTGGGCATTTCTATACTTTTTTGGGTTTGGTATTTTCTAAAAAGTGTCCTTATCTCTTATTAGACGTGTGGAGCCAATGTTGAGGGTCCTGACCTTCGAATCGATACCTATTCTGGCATATTATCATTTTCGGTTTAAACCAGATCGGGTGGGTCGTTTGGGGATATTTGGTGGCATTTCTGTACTTTTTTGGCCTTTGGATTTTCTAAAAACTGTCCTTATCTGTTATTAGACATGTGGATGCGATGTTGAGGGTCGTGACCTTCGAATCGATACCTATTTCGACATTTATTCCCTTTCGATTTAAACCTGACCGGGTGGGTCATTTGGGGATATTTGGGGGCATTTTTGTACTTTTTTGGGTTTGAGTTTCTCTTAAAAGTGTCCTTATCTCTTATTAGACGTGTGGATGCGACGTTGAGGGTCGTGATTTTTGAATCGATACCTATTTCAGCAAATGTTCATTTTTTATTTAAACTAGACCGGGTGAGTCGTTTAGGGTTATTTGGCCGCATTTTTGCACTTTTTTGGGCTTGGGATTTTCTAAAAAGTGTCCTTATCTCTTATTAGATGTGTGGATGCAATGTTGAGGGTAGTGACCTTCGAATTGATACCTATTGCGACATATGTTCCCTTTCGGTTTAAACTAGACCGGGTGGGTTGTTTGGGGATATTTGGGGGCATTTTTGTACTTTTCCGGGTTTGGGATTTAATAAAAAGTATCCTTATCACTTATTAGACGTGTGGATGCGATGTTGAGGGTTGTGACCTACGAATCGATACCTATTTCGACATATGTTCATTTTCGGTTTAAACCAGATCAGGTGGGTTTTTGGGGATATTTGGGGGCATTTCTGTTCTTTTTTGGGTTTGGGGTTTTCTAAAAAGTGTCCTTATCTCTAATTAGACGTGTGGATGTGATGTTGAGGGTCGTGACCTTCGAATCGATACCTATTTTGATATATGTTCGTTTTCATTTTAAACTAGACCGGGTGGGTCGTTAGGGGTTATTTAGGGGCATTGCTGTACTTTTTTAGGTTGGGGATTTTCCAAAAGTGTCCTTATCTCTTATTTGACATGTGGATGCGATGTTGAGGGTCGTGACCTTCGAATCGATGCCAATTTTGACATATGTTAATTTTTGGTTTAAACCAAACCGGGTGGATCGTTTGGGGTTATTTGGGGGCATTTTTGTACTTTTTTTGGGTTTGGTATTTTCTAAAAAGTGTCATTATCTCTTATTAGATGTGTGGATGCGATGTTGAGGGTCATGACCTTCGAATCGATGCCAATTTTGACATATGTTCATTTTCGGTTTAAACCAAACCGGGTGAGTCGTCTGGGGTTACTTAGGGGCATTTCTATACTTTTTTTGAGTTTTGTATTTTCTAAAAAGTGTCCTTATCTCTTATTAGACGTGTGGATGCAATGTTGAGGGTCGTGACCTTCGAATCGATGCCAATTTTGACATATGTTCATTTTCGGTTTAAACCAAACCGGGTGAGTCGTTTGGGGTTATTTGAGGTCATTTCTGAACTTTTTTGGGTTTGGTATTTTTGAAAAAAGTGTCCTAATCTCTTATTAGATGTGTGGATACGATGTTGAGGGCCGTGACATTCGAATCGATACCTATTTTAGCATATGTTCATTTTCGGTTTAAACCAGACCGAGTGGGTCGTTTGAAGTTATTTGGCGGCATTTTCTGTACTTTTTTAGGCTTGGAGATTTCTAAAAAGTGTCGTTATCTCTTATTAGACGTGTGGATGCGATGTTGAGGGTCGTGACCTTCGAATCTATACCTATTTTGACATATGTTTCCTTTCAGTTTAAACTAGATCGGGTGGGTCGTTTGTGGATATTTGGGGGCATTTTTGTACTTTTTTAGGTTTGGGATTTTCTAAAAAGTGTCCTTATTGCTAAGTAGACGTGTGGATGCGATGTTGATGGTCGTGACCTTCAAATCGATACCTATTTCGATATATGTTCATTTTTTGCTTAAACTAGACTGGGTGGGTCGGTTGTGGTTATTTGGGGGCATTTCTGAACTTCTTTAGGTTTGAGATTTTCTAAAAAGTGTCCTTATCTCTTATTAGACGTGCGGATGCGATGTTGAGGGTTGTGGGCTTTGAATCGCTACCTATTTCGACATATGTTCATTTTTTATTGGAACCAGACCGGGTGGGTCGTTTGGGGTTATTTTGGGGCATTTCTGTACTTTTTTGAGTTTGGTATTGTCTAAAAAGTGTCCTTATCTCTTATTAGATGTGTGGATATGATGTTAAGTGTCGTGACCTTCGTATCGATATCTATTTTGACATATGTATATTTTCGATTTAAACCAGACCGGGTGGGTCGTTTGGGGTTATTTGGTGGCATTTCTATACTTTTTTTGTGTTTGGGATTTGCTAAAAAGTGTCCTTATCTCTTATTAGACATGTGGATGCGATGTTGAGGGTCGTGACCTTCGAATCGATACCTATTTCGACTTATGTTCATTTTCGGTTTAAACTAGACCGGGTGGGTCGTTTGGGGTTATTTGGGGGCATTTCTGTACTTTTATGGGCTTGGGAATTTCTAAAAGGTGTCCTTATGTCTTATTAGACGTGTAGATGCTATGTTGAGGGTCGTGACCTTCTAATCAATACTCATTTTGGCATATGTTCATTTTCGTTTTAAACCAGACCAGTGGGTCATTTACGGTTATTTGGGGGAATTTTTTTACTTTTTTGGGCTTAGAGATTTCTAAAAAGTGTCCTTATCTCTTATTAGACGTGTGGATGCGATGTTGAGGGTCGTGACCTTCGAATCTATACCTATTTTGACATATGTTTCCTTTCGGTTTAAACTAGACCGGGTGGGTCGTTTGTGGATATTTGGGGGCATTGTTGTACTTTTTTGGGTTTGGGATTTTCTAAAAAGTGTCCTTATCGCTAAGTAGACGTGTGGATGCGATGTTGAGGGTCGTGACCTTCAAATCGATACCTATTTCGATATATGTTCATTTTTGGCTTAAACTAGACCGGGTGGGTCGTTTGTGGTTATTTGGGGGCATTTCTGAACTTCTTTGGGTTTGGGATTTTCTAAAAAGTGTCCTTATCTCTTATTAGACATGTGGATGCGATGTTGAGGGTCGTGAGCTTTGAATCGCTACCTATTTCTACATATGTTCATTTTTTGTTTGAACCAGACAGGGTGGGTCGTTTGGGGTTATTTCGGGGCATTTCTGTACTTTTTTGAGTTTGGTATTTTCTGAAAAGTGTCCTTATCTCTTATTAGATGTGTGGATACGATGTAAGTGTCGTGACCTTCGTATCGATATCTGTTTTGACATATGTACATTTTCGGTTTAAACCAGACCGGGTGGGTCGTTTGGGGTTATTTGGTGGCATTTCTATACTTTTTTGTGTTTGGGATTTGCTAAAAAGTGTCCTTATCTCTTATTAGAAATGTGGATGCGATGTTGAGGTTCGTGACCTTCGAATCGATACCTATTTCGACTTATGTTCATTTTCGATTTAAACCAGACCGGGTGGGTCGTTTGGGGTTATTTGGGGGCATTTCTGTACTTTTATGGGCTTGGGAATTTCTAAAAGGTGTCCTTATGTCTTATTAGACGTGTAGAGGCTATGTTGAGGGTCGGGACCTTCTAATCAATACTCATTTTGGCATATGTTCATTTTCGTTTTAAACCAGACCAGTGGGTCGTTTAGGGTTGTTTGGGGGAATTTTTATACTTTTTTGGGCTTCGGATTTTCTAAAAAGTGTCCTAATCTCTTATTAGATGTGTGGATGCGATGTTGAGGGTCGTGACCTTCGAATCGATACCTATTTTGACATATGTTTCCTTTTTGTTTAAACTAGACCGGTGGGTCGTTGTGGATATTTGGGGCATTGTTGTACTTTTTGGGTTTGGGATTTTAAAAGTGTCCTTATCGCTATGGACGTGTGGATGCGATGTTGAGGGTCGTGACCTCAAATTGATACCTATTTCAATATATGTTCATTTTCTATTTAAACTAGACCGGTGGGTCGTTTGGGGTTCATTTGGGGGCATTTCAACTTCTTTGGGTTTGGTATTTTCTAAAAGTGTCCTTATCTCTTTAAGACGTGTGGATGCGATGTTGAGGGTCGTGAGCTTTGAATCGATGCCAAGTTCTACATATGATCATTTTTGTTTGAACCAAACCGGTGGGTCGTTTGGGGTTATTTGGGGTATTTTTGTACTTTTTTTGGGTTTGGTACTTTCTAAAAGTGTCCTTTCTCTTATTAGATGTGTGGATGCGATGTTGAGGGTCGTAACCTTCGAATCGATGCCAATTTGACATATGTTCATTTTCGATTTAAACCAAACAGGTGGGTCGTTTGGGGTTATTTGGGGGCATTTCTATACTTTTTTGTGTTTGGGATTTTCTAAAAAGTGTCCTTATCTCTTATTAGACGTGTGGATGCGATGTTGAGGGTCGTGACCTTCGAATCGATACCTATTTCGACTTATGTTCATTTTCGGTTTAAACCAGACCGGGTGGGTCGTTTGGGGTTATTTGGGGGCATTTCTGTACTTTTATGGGCTTGGGATTTTCTAAAAGGTGTCCTTATGTCTTATTAGACGTGTAGAGGCTATGTTGAGGGTCGGGACCTTCTAATCAATACTCATTTTGGCATATGTTCATTTTCGTTTTAAACCGGACATGGGTCGTTTAGGGTTGTTTGGGGGAATTTTTATACTTTTTTGGGCTTCGGATTTTCTAAAAGTGTCCTTATCTCTTATTAGATGTGTGGATGCGATGTTGAGGGTCGTGACCTTCGAATCGATACCTATTTTGACATATGTTCATTTTTGGTTTAAACTAGATTGGGTGGGTCGTTTGGTTTATTAGTACTTTAATGGGCGTGTGGATGCATGTGGATGCGATGTTGAGGGTCGTGACCTTCGAATCGATACCTATTTCGATATATGTTCATTTTCTATTTAAACCAGACCGGGTGGGTCGTTTGGGGTCATTTGGCAGCATTTCAGTACTTTTTTGGGTTTGGTATTTTCTAAAAGGGTCCTTATCTCTTTTAAGACGTGTGGATGCGATGTTGAGGGTCGTGACCTTCAAATCGATGCCAAGTTCGACATATGATCAATTTCGGTTTAAACCAAACCGGTTGGGTCGTTTGGGGCTATTTGGGGGTATTTTTGTACTTTTCTTGGGTTTGGTACTTTCTAAAAAGTGTCCTTATCTCTTATTAGACTTGTGGATGCAATGTTGAGGGTCGTAACCTTCGAATCGATGCCAATTTCGACATATGTTCATTTTTGGTTTAAACAAAATTGGGTGAGTCATTTGGGGTTATTTGGGGGCATTTCTGTGCTTTTTTGGTTTTGGTATTTTCTAAAAAGCGTCCTTATCTCTTATTAGACGTGTGGATGCGATGTTGAGGGTCATGACCTTCGAATCGATCCCTATTTTGGCATATGTTCATTTTCGGTTTAAAGCAAACCGGGTGGGTCGCTTGGGTTTATTTGGGGGCATTTCTGTACTTTTTTGGGTTTGGGATTTTCTAAATGCTGCCCTTATCTCTTATGACATGTGTAGATGCGATGATCAGTGTCGTGACCTTCGTATCGATATCTATTTTGACATATGTTCATTTTCGGTTTAAACCAGACTGGGTGGGTCGTTCGGGGTTATTTGGTGGCATTTCTGTACTTTTTTTTGTTTGGGATTTGGTAAAAAGTGTCCTTATCTCTTATTAGATGTGTGGATGCGATGTTGAGGGTCGTGACCTTCAAATCGATACTAATTTTGAC